>NC_056709.1:7693576-7958576 GCF_018831695.1 Puntigrus tetrazona
AATATGCTTCCATACTATATACTACACAAATAGTCCAACTCTCTTCACCTTCCTGCTAAACAGCCTATTAAAAGTTTGCTCCACCTGAACGTTATGCCATTGGTTGAGCCAGAGATTAACATGTCAGGCATGTTCAGAAATTCATAGGACAGAAATATTGAGAAGCAAGAATAACTAATGAGAAACAGCCTGTTAAAATGCTAAATGTATAATTCTGTTTAGCAAGACCATAGGTGCTGTTAAAAAATGATGGCAAACCGTGAGCAGGAGTGCTGGAAAATGCATTTTAATGCGTTTCCCATCATATTCATCCTTGAATTCACAGCTTGAGATGGAGATGAAGGGATGCCAGACATCAGCATCCACAGTGACCTCTATTGGCGGAGGCTGCAATAGAACTCTTTTAACGTCCGCTCATCTGTCAGAAAACTAAGATGTCAAATACGGTTACGTCAAACACCAAACATCTCTATCATTCTCATGCGGACAGAGAGCGATAGAGATTTAGAGTGGAATAACAACAGAGAGCAAGTGTTGCATTGGGTTTCATTCACGCCAGACCGCGGGCTGCATCTAGGGCAAAAAGCTGATGAAAACAGCTTTGCAAACACTGTAATAGACAAATAATTGGGTAGGGACAGACGAACTTTGTCACCTTTGAGAGGCATCCCTGTTTTTGGTCCCAGACCAACATGTGAGCGTCCTCTGGCAAACACATAGACGTCCTCTGCTCTGACAGGTCAAAGACATGAGAACACAATCAAAATGCACATGCATTGCATTAAGCATAAAATCAGACAAGCCTCTCATAGATGTCACATGTGGCCTCTAATAGTCTAATTATGTGGTCAAATAATGTGCTGGAAATATGAAACTGGATTTAGACTATTAAGTTCACAGCTAGCTATAGTTCACATGAAAATAAAACAACTGCTGTAAATGTATTCACATTGAGGACATCCAAGATGTAGATTAATTTGTTTCTTTATCAAAACATATTTGAAGAAACGTAGCATTCCTTCGCTTGCTCACCAGCGGATGCTCTGCAGTGAATGGGTGCCGTCAGAATGAGAGTCAGTTAATGCCTGGTGGTGCGAAGATCTGCATGTCTATAGAACCGAATCCCTCCTTAAGACATGTTTAACATGAAAATGTTGTTTCATCTCAATACTACACTATGATGCTTTCGCTAGTACTTGTTACCATCTCACATTACAACTTGCTTGTAGACCTGTGCATTTTTCTCTCCTGATTCAGACAACTTATTCAGTAGAGAAATCTATTCAGATAGTTAAGAACTCAATAAGAACTCAAATAAGAACTCAATAGTTTGAAGTTAAGAAAATCTTGAAATCTGTAATCAGTTTCTCTTCCCAAGATGTTAACTGATTGACTGGAGCGGTGTTGATTACTTGTGGATTATTGTGATGTTTTTATCCGCTGTTTCGACTCTGACGGCACCCATTGGTTGCAGAGCATCCATTGGTGAGCAAGTGAAAGAATGCTAAATCTCTCTAAATCTTTTCGAATGAAGAAACAAACTCATACATCTCGGATGGCCTGAGAGTTTTCTGGAAGCACATTTTTTTAGGGTGAAATACTAATATAATGCAGCATTAGAAGACTGTGGTGCACCGTTTCACCTTAGGTGTGCACCAGGGAGACTGGATCCAAATGGCTTGCAGGATTCAACCTAAGGTTCTTTTCAGGAAATAGCACAGGGATGCCCAGATCAACAGTCCAGCAAGAGTTCAGTTCCAACCCAGAAAGCTTATAATAATCGGCGAACGCTATATAGTAGCAAGGATGCCCAAACTGTTCAGAACTACTGCTGGGTCATTCATGCTTTCTGGGCTAAAACTATCCACAATTCCAATACAGATGTGAAAAAGTTTATCCAAATGTCTTGAAATTCTGCTGTTCCTTAAAGAAATAGTTCACCCAAAAATTAAAATTACCCAATTTTACTCACCCCCAAGCCATCATAGGTGTGTGTGACTTTCTTCTTATAGTCATAGATTTGTAAACATTTATCCTGGCTCTTCCGAGCTTGGTAATGCTGGTGGATAGTAGCCATTTTCATTTCCATTTTCACACTGTCAGTTTTTTTTTTTTTATCCTGGCTCTTCTTTGTTAATGCTCTTGGATGGTGGCCATTATTTTGAAGCGCGTAAATCATATATATCCTTCATAAAACTAACCTGTACGCCTCTGGGGGGTTATCACATGTCCTCTGAAGCACATTGATTTTTCTTACATTTTATTTTGTAAGAAAAATATGTAAGCTGCATTAAGCTGACCTCTTTAAGTTCAGCCAAGGAGCCAGAACTTGATTCTCTTGCGAATGGGTATAGAGCTGCTGCTGGCAGTCAGTGATTTGAGTTCTAATTTTTTTAAAATATAAATATTTTTGATACAAAAATCCACTGATCTGCTTCAGAGAACAAGTGTTAACCCCCCAGAGGCGTACAGTTTAGTTTTATGAAGGATATATATGATTTACGCGCTTCAAAATAATGGCCACCATCCAAGAGCATTAACAAAGAAGAGCCAGGATGAGTTAAAAAAAAAATAAACTCAGACAGTGTTCGTCTGAATGAAGAAAGTCATACACCTAGGATGGCTTGGGGGTATTCCTTTAAATAATATAGACTGATATCTTCAACAAAACCATATACGATTGATTAACAACCTTGTAGCTCATTGCTCTGTCTTAAAATTTACTGATAAAAATCAGTTAGTCTATGGAGAAACATCTTTCAGAATGATGTTCAAGTGCTCTATTTCCGCACACTAATTTTGTACTTTATATAGCAATATATCTCTTAAGATGAACTTAAGATCCTCTAAGTGTACTCAACAGTGCTATTTTGAAACACCATGAACACAAACTAAAATGCACCGTTAACATAATGCATTTGTATTTAAAATATGCATTTTGTTACCACTTGTAGCACACTTGAGTGCACTGTTGCATGAAAGATGGTTTCAAGTGTGCTACAAGTGCTAACTAAATATATTTAGTTCAAAGCGAACTTATACGTTCCATTCAAAGTACACCGAAGAGTGAATTTAAATTGCATTCATTTACAGAGCAAATCCGTGAATGAATGTTCCGAAGTGAACGGGTTTCCCCTGTTCAGGGAGTAGGGAGCAATGAACACTGTGTAGGGACCATGTCGTTCGTGCACGGAGCTGATTATCCGAATCAGGTGCATTAACAAAGAGAGACATGCAAAATATGCAGAGCGGTCTGAGAAAGTGTCATTTGGGACGCAGTTACTAATTGTTGCACGTAAGATTAGAGCGGGGTCCTGTTCAGGAAACCTGTCAGAAACCATCATTTGGAATATTAAGCTACTACCGTAAATAAATACAGAAGAATAGTAAGAGCAGTATGCTGATCCAGATTCTTGTTTCACTGTTGGAAGTCCGGTTTGTGGCGTTCTATTGCACTTTTCCAAGTAGGACGTTGGAAACTGTTGGAACGCAGCATGAGCACTCCCTGATCTAAAGAAGTTTTATTCAGAGGTCTTAAAAACAGCAGCATTTCGGCAGCGTGTTACCGAGCTCATTAAATTTCAGCTGTGTCTACGCGTACGTCTGGTCCGCAACTTGCATTTCTGCGAGGCGATGATTATTTAATCAAAAGAAGTCTGTTTCTAAATCAGAGAAAAGCAGCGGAGGCACGCAGTTCGACCCCGAACCCGTCTTTCTCCTCATCGGCATTCTTTTTCATCGTACGGTTTGAAGTTTGATGTCTTAATTGAATATGTTTACAGAGAAGCAGGCTTCCTTCAATCTGGCAGCAACTGGGTTACCCTGTTTAACAGAAGAGGCTGCGTCCTCTGGTTCACCCCGAAATCTCTCTCTCTCTCTCTCTCTCTCCCTCTCTCGCTGGCTGCCTGTTCCCGCTTTGATCCTTCTCTGCAGACACCAGAAGAGATGACAGCTTTTCGACGAGTGTGCGCCACTGAGGAGGAGGGAAAAAAAACGAGAGACTTTTTCAAATTTTTATCACCAGGTCACATGTAATGCATCACACGGGCTTCTCGATGGGTTATGAACGTCTAGACCCTGCCGAGAACGGGCGACACACTTCACTCACATATGCCCATGCAAACGCCCCGGTGGGGTGGCGGCAGCTGACACAAGCTGACATGTCGCATTATCGTTTGGATTCGAGAACACAAAGCAGATTTCCCCAACAGGTGGCTGATGTCTATAGAGACAAACAGTTATGACACAATCCTCCATGTCTGTTTACTCGCGGGAACATATGGAAAGAGCTGCCGCTCATGTGCCTTGCCAAGGCAAACGGCTTAAGATCAACTGACTTTCGTTATGTGGATCGGGAGCTCTTGAAATGCATCTCAACCGGACGGCTTTATGATATGGGATCTATTTCAGGAGAATTCGGCTCTATTGAACAGCATTTTGGACACGACTCTACAGATTATGCGTGCCGTTGCTAAGGCAAGCATCGCTAATGCTACCGAAAAACGATTTTTGTTGTAAATAAAGATCGCTGGAGTACGTTTTAGAAGTAAACACTCTTTCAGAAGTTCATGTTTAATTCAATGTTACTTGCCACTTATTTGTGAAATGTAGCAATTTATGAGTGAAAATTGTTTCAAAGTGAACAGAGGAGAGGAGAGGTGTGTTAGGCTATTACTTTTGAAGAGAGCGCAATTTTCACCTGGTGGTATTAAAATGGCAGAAAATAAATTCCGTTGGGACCTTTTCATATATGTGACCCTGCCTGGATTTTTCTTTTATGCCAGAAATAATTGGGATATTAAGTAAAATTTCACTTTTGATTAGCATGTATTGCTAAGGACTTTTGGACAACTTTTTTTTTTTTTGCACTCTCAGATTCCAGATTTTTAAATAGTTATATCTCAACTGATATTGGTTCATTGGTTCATCACCATAAATAATAATAAAAAAAAAAAAAAAAAAATATATATATATATATATATATATATATATATATATATATATATATATATATATATATATATATATATATATATATATATATTCAGCTTTCAGATAATGTATAAAAACTCTCCTTATTACTTTGTGGTCAAGAGACACATATTAGCTTATATATTAAACCTAAATAAAAAAAAAAAAAAAAAGCAAGCAAACCTCTTTTATGGTCTTTGCATAATCATGACAGGAGCTAATTCTTTGTAGCAATAGTGAATATAACTTTGCACAGACAAAATGAATAGGCGTTTTAGTTTAGGTTTTTTTCAACTAGCCTTACGCAAACATCAGAAAGCAGTCTCATTAACTTCCACTGTAAACGCATTCGTGTAAACAGGTCACATTTGCTGCACTGAAAACAGCTTTAACTATAACCACTAAGACTACCTTAGCCAAGCGACTTCATCAGAAGGACTTTTAATGGAGAATATCTCTGTTCGTACTGTGTTTGACCTTTAAGATTTATTTTTTGTACAGACTTAATGGAATCCCTTTTTTTAGCAATAGTTTATAAGCCTCGTTTTTTTTCAGTTGACTGTTAGAAATGAACATTCTAAAGATTTAATAATTTAAAGATTTTATCTAGCTGTGTGGAAGTTTTTAAATCCTTCAATACGGCTTAAGAATTCCTTAAAACATCTCTCTTGGAAGTTTCAAAGGCATTAGCATTGAATATATTCTAGCTTTAAAATGCCTTCTGGCTGAGGAGAATGTTTCATCCCAGAACGTCTTTGTTCTAATTTAAATAAGTTGCTTTGCGGGGCGTTAAAGCTCCGCGGCCCTTAATTTTTCAGCCATTCCTTGTCGTTGGTTTCAAAGTCCTACTTCAAGCCATCTGGAGTTTACTGCAGATTAAAAACTCAGTGTTGCTTCTCGCAAAATGTTGGAGAACGTTTTGGGGAGGATCACCAAAACTAATTATTTTTAGGATTAAAGAGAAACAAAGCAAATCTGAGGAAAAAAAGATTCTCTTGCTATGCGTAGAAGATTTACGTTGATGTGAAAAAATATCTGGGTTATATCTATATATGAAAGGGCGCGTTTGGACTTAAAACTAATAATAATAATTTAAACCACATCTCACATCACCAGTTCAATCCTCTGTTGGAAACGACAATTGATAACTCATTTTTCTAACTAAGAGTAATTAATAGTTAACTTTAATGTAATATTTTCATATTTTGGTATGATCTGATTCAAAATGACACCGTATAATAAAACACTGAAGCTGCAGCTCACATTAAGAAATATCCATCATGTAGATGTAATGGGTATAAGGCCCTATTTGATTCTTTAATTTGGCGCTTGATAAAAAAAAAGACATTATTGCTCTTTCCGCCGTCCTCTGGCTGCGAGTCTCCTCTCGATTTTCTGCATGGGGCTCTTGTTCAAGAATAAATAAGCACGTTTTAAAATTCGAAATCCCTAGACTTGGTTCTCGCCGCGTGTTTGTGTGTAAAACAGGCTGCGGGGAGTTGAGATCTATTTGAATAAACTCCCCACAGCACTGACTGAAGTGTGCTATCAGAGGTTCAGCGACGGGACGCGCCTCCTGGATGTTTCGGGGGATGGAGAAGCCGTAGAGAAAGAAAAACGCCTGCTCTTTTAAATGCAACCCGCACCCTGAACCTTCACCGCTAAACAAACCTGACGCAGTCAGCATCTTTAATCGCAGAGCGACATCCGCAACCAGCGTGGACTCAGTGGGCCTCTCTGATATGCATTAGCCTGCAGCATGAATTTGCATGTTGGTCAAGGAAGGTTCATGCCGGAATGTATTAGTTTGGGGCTGGTCGAGCAAAAAAAAAAAAAAATGTTCCAGGTTTAATACAGATTAAAATGTATTGCATGCACTTCTACGGCCTGCGCTTACAGTAATGCATTTACTGGAAGTCCAGGCACTGCATTCAGATAAACACAGTTTTGCCACAGGACCTAAAAAAAAATAGCGCAATAGGAGCCATTAGAATGATTTATTAAAAAAAAATAGACTTGAGTGCATCAATTAACATCCTGAAATGTGAAAGGCTGCTCGTTTAAAAGAAACAAACCCATCAAGACATTTTTAACTTTCTGCTTTGAGCTAAAATACAAGGCCTCGGTCCATTACATTGACTTCTCTAGTAAAACTCTGAACCAAGAGAGAAATATGCATCATTTACTGTCTAAATAAATATGTTGTCTTCTGATGTGAGAGGATAACAAGGGGTGGACTTATTTTGCCCGGAAGCGATGGTTTCTAAATGATTTAATGACAGATTTGTTACCAAAACTGGTCAAATGGAGCGGTGTGGATTACTGTTATGTTTTTATTCTGACGGCACCCATTCACTGCAGATGATCCACTGAAGAGCAAGTCATGCAATGCTACTTTTCTCCAAATTTGCTCCGAATAAAAATAAAAAAAATCATCTACATCTTGGATGGCTTGAGGAAGAGTACATTTTTACCTCATTTTCATTTTTGGGTAACTTTTTCTCATTAAACATGAAATTAGCATTATAAAAAAACACTTACTAAGCTTTTAAGTTCGTGCAATTCAACTTCTTTCAGGAATATACAAACCCTTTAACTTGACCCTGTGTTACACCAATGCTATTTCATCCACATAAAGCAATTTAAGGACAAATTAAACTTCACAGTAACTGTGGTTTCTGTATTTTATGAAATTTATTTCTGTCTAAAGTAATTAAAAAATGTTCTTTTAAAAATCTTTCTTTTAAAAAAATGGCTCTTGGTTTTATATTTTGTGCTGTGGCATACAATAAAGACACTGAGATTTTTTAAACATTGCTTTAGAACCAATATTTTTTTTTTTCTTTTCTTTTTTTTTTTCAGGTAAACAGACTACAACAGATGCAAAATACAAAAATTAAAAACCCACATACAGAAATTACACGGACAAGGTCTTGCAAACAAACCCAGATGAAAAACAAACAGAAACACCAACACTTCATTATCAGTCCTATCTCTGTACAAAACTAGATTATAATTTCTACGCAAATCATATCATAGCAGTGCCATACTGCCCTCTTGTGTCATTTTGTTAGCCTAGCAATGGACAAACAGTTACTGGTTTTTCTTGGAGCATTTAAAAAAATTGCCATTAAATGTATAAAATGTTTCCATTCAAAGCATTAGTGCAAAATTAACGAGATTCCTACATGAACGCATCTCAGCACATATGTCCAGGTCACATTTCACCCTAGAAGACAAAAACATACATATTTATTGAAATCAAAAATTTTATTTTGCACGAAGAAAATTAAGCCTATTTGAGAACACCTTAAATTTTCTTTTTTTTTTTTTTTGTATTTATTCGGTAACTTGCAAAATACACACTTTTCAAATACCAGTATAAACATGGGATTGTATCTTTTATTTCTTTTATTTCTTTTTGTTGTTTGTTTCTCGCTAAACGCAAAAAGCGAACGGTTTTACAAACATGGGTTGAAAAAAAATGTTGAAAAAACATATAAGAAACGTTCTATTTCTTACTTTGGGTTTTGAGAGGGCATGTTAGTACAGGTTTGGTGAGGTTTTGTAGGATTCACCAACATTAACCTATAGTTTTTACCAGATTAAATGTATTTTTATTCCGACACGGATTCTAAGCACCTTGTATAAGAGCAACTAGTGATTTAATTCTTCTCCACTGTACTTCGCCCATGAGATGTGAGCAAATACAAGTTAATGCATGCGGGCCCCACATCTGTATGGTGTTATAGCCTTTTTTTTTCCTTTTTTTTTTTTGCACATGTCCTACTTTTGGTGACAGCAAAGATGTGATTTTTGTGTGCACTCCAGGGGAAAAAAAAGTGAGTGGTTGCTGTGGCAACAGATGACATGC
The DNA here is from genome assembly GCF_018831695.1 of Puntigrus tetrazona. Lineage (NCBI taxonomy): Eukaryota > Metazoa > Chordata > Actinopteri > Cypriniformes > Cyprinidae > Puntigrus > Puntigrus tetrazona. Next base: position 7,702,422 of record NC_056709.1, read on the forward strand.
ATCCAAATAAACAAAAACAATATGAGACAACTGACCCTTGATAGTAGCAGATTTCTTTCTCGGGAACTAATACAGAGATGCTTTGGAAGATTAGAGGAGGCTAAAGAAATGCAAACGCTGATGGATGGGCAACTAAATAAATAAATAAACGGGATGAGAATCATACCTGGTTGCCATGGAGACGTACCTTCTCCTCACTTCAATAACTGCTGAGCAGAGAGGATTCCAGGGTCTGCAGCGAAAGACTGGGGGAATAAAGAAGAAGAATTTTTTAATTTTTTTTCTCCCTGGAACGGAAATAAAGAGAAATACACAGTCACAGCATTTCATGTATGCATAAAAATCCTTTGAAATGACATGTTAGATACGTTGCTTATGCTGGAATACAGATGCCTTGCAGTCATGTGACTCTGGAGACTGAATATCAAGCAGCCTGCATTGCTATTCACATTCATTTCCATCAAAACAGCAAGGGTGGATGTTTTAAGCTTTTATAGCATAAGCACAAATGAAGGTCAGCATTAAAGTAATGCATCGTTAAATTTGCAATAACATTAAATAAAAATCAAGTTGAGGCACGTTTATGCTAAAAGTCAGCTAAAATCAATACTTTGTGGGCATTTAAACCTTTCAAAAGCCCTTCTTTTCTATGCTCTCGAACCACATATTAATTTACGAAAACATAATTTCAAGGGGAAAAAATAAAACAATAAGATCATTTCTGCGCCATAATGCCAACTGAACAAACAAAACAAAGCAAACAAAGCTGAGGGTAGAGGGTCTGGAGACATTAGATCAGGTTTGATTACAGCATTTCTCATTTCTTTCTTACTGAGAATCATAATTCGAAATGAAATGGGAAAGTAAAATATCAAACATTTACATGATTTCTCACCAAAATCATTACCGCACTTATCATATAAATGTAAATGATGAAATACGGCAGGGTTATGCAATATAAGGCCTGTTTACTGTTAGCATTACTATGCTTTGCTATCATTATATTTGCATTAATAATCTATATAAAATCCCATTTTAGGACAGCAGCCAGCAAATATGAACACTTTGCGGGTTTCAGACCTTCTGTTGTGCGCTCTCCATTATTTAAAGCGCATATTCTTTTAATTAAACTTAATTTCAAGCGAAACAAACAACACAAAGTTGTTCTACACTTAAACTGGGACATCTTGCATATCGTAAGGGCCTCTTTTTGTTTCTGAGCCATGCTGTTCAACCTATCCGCAAACGAGGGGGAGGGTAATTGCTTTGGAGACCCTAGGTTTGATCGACAGACGCGAAAGCCAATCACAAATCAAACATTCGTTCAAACGGGCCAATAGCGTCGCTCTCTGGGCAAATCCAGCCGAGCGGGCGGAGTTTAAACGCAAATGCCCGCCCACCATCCAATCGTTAGGTTGCGCGAAGGCTGCAGTTTCAGTTTGTTTTATTCACCATTTTGAGTAGCTGAAGGTAAAATTTAAACTAAATACTTTCGTAGAGCAGGAGTATTTCCCGCATTGTTTAATTTTTACCACAAGGAGAGGGCGTTGGTTTTGCGACGTCACCTTTAGCCCTCTTGTGTTTTAAAATACCACATTTCGTCTGCATTTTCCCTGCTTTTCTTTTGCTCTTTCACAATTTTAACCTCTACAGTATTCCTGCAAAATGGCAAGACCAGTGAGGTACGTGGGTTTCCATTCGTCCTGCTGATGGCTGCTGCATGCACACTGAGTCCTGGGCTTCACGCATGTGCCAGGCATCCTTAGGTTCTTGTTTAGAGCTCGATTTTGTAACATTTTTGCTCGTTCGTGCATGCATTTCGCTCGTTGTCTCTTTCCCAGCGGCGGAGGACTGTCTCTTTTACATATTTACGGCCAGATCTCGCACGTTTCTAACGTGCATCAACCGGGATTCTGCAATCTGATGTTCCTTGTGCATCACCTACCTACATTTCACAATATATTTGTTGTGCGAGAAGCACTCGGAGGCTTCATGTTTCCTTGTGAGCCAGTGAGAATATGGCTTCCCATTCATCCTCGCCAAAGCTTCAGGAGGGGTAATAAAATCCCACTGAAGGTGCTCATTGGCCCACTCAAGTGATTTTGTAACCTGTTATGCGCAAATAACTCAGTGATGCACAAACAATAGATTGCGAAAGCCCCTTTGGTGTATTTGGGGAGGAAGCGCGTTTTGAGGATTTTTTTTCGATAGCGGTAAATTAACACGACGCGGGTGACGTCCGAGGGGGGCGGGGTGGTTGAGAGCGACCACACCTCCCGTTTGGAATTATGAGGAAAACGTGCACAAAATTTGATATTCACGCCCCGCGTTTTGATTTCAAATGGCTGCGGCGGATTAGTATACACACGGCCGTGCGTTCTTTGTGTCCGCGAAAGATTAAAAAGGTGAAAAATATCGCACGCGTTCATCATGTGTCGACTGTAAAATGGTCCTGCGCTGCCCCCTTAAACATCCACCACAGTGCCCATAGACGAAAAATACAGTTTTACAATAAAACGTGTATAAACAGTGCTATTAAAAAAATAAAGACGGACATTTTAGTGTCCTACAGTACTTACTATTGTTATAAACATGAGGCATTTCCGCCGAAATTGGTTTTGCGAGCTTAATTATTATTTTTGGTTTGCAAAAATGTATTTTGTGTAATATGATGTGCTCTGAAAAATGGAAATAGTGCTATTTAGTATGTTCCTTGCCATTTCTTTGTTGTTATAAATTTTACTAGCGATTCCTGAGGGGAAAGTATTATTTTTATGCATTTTTTCCCCCCTGCCAGTTTTCTTTATATTCCACATTTAATTCAATGCGTTACTTGCCAGGTCTTTTTAATTTAGCCTATTTGTAAAAATTTCTGAGTGGAAAGTATTTCTGCAAAATTGTTTCGTTTAGTTTTTAATTCAATGTGTTACTCGCGAATTGCTAGTAAATTTTACAAGTATTTACAAAGGAACGGCACACAAATGGTTTCAAATTATAATTGTATTGTAAATTATAATCCAAAAAAGTCTTGTGATCCATCTAATTGCTTAAAAGTAACTTGTGGCTCTTCAAGCATCTCAAGGCCTGACTCAGGCCTGAGTGGTTAAATGGGACAAGACTGCAGTATTAATGAAACCCTCATTGAAATGCTAATTAAGGAACTGTTTAACGATCATTAATTCAAGTAAACATAATGAAGCGAGGCGTGTTAAATGAGCTTCGGTATCCTAAAGAAATGCTGACCGCCTTCCGATGGTCTGCGAGCCCTTAAAACGTGAATTAATGCCACATGCGTCGCAAATGCGTGCCTGGAAACTCTCGTTACAGTATGTTGTCTTCCTTGCAGGAATAGAAAGGTGGTGAATTACTCCCAGTTCAACGAATCTGACGATGCAGGTAATAAACCATCTCTGAAATCCACCGTTGAAGCTTTCGGAAAAGTAGTAACCGCACTCTTTGGCATATTGTGCCAAGTAAGTCAATTCAAAACTGTTTTAGGTAACCGGTTTGTTCAATCTGCTCTTGTTTTCTGCTTCCAGATGAGGACTATGGGAGAGAAAAGGAAACAACTAAGAAGATACGTGCTCCACCTCGTGAAATCAAGCACAAGAAGTCTAAGAATTCGCAGGAAGACAGGCAAGAATCGGTCTATTTTTAGCGCTTCAGCAAATCGTATCAGAATAATGCATTCGAAAATATTTTAAATGAACCAAACGGTGCGAACGAGTGAATTTCGTGACTGGTTTAGCATGTGCTCGGATCTCTGGGGAACGTGAACCTTTTTGAGATCCATTTTCTCCTTATGACCCACATATGCAGCAGTTAATTATAACTAGGAAATAAATACCACACGCTAGGACATTTTCCTTTAAAGATCAAACTGCTAACGTACCTTTTCCGCTGTCTTGCAGCGAGGATTCAGATGACAAACTCTCCAAATCCAAAAATGATTCTGCAGGTGAGTTGCGTGCGTGTGTTTTTTTTTTTTTTTTCTGCTGTAGATGAATTTATAATGTATTTTTAAAAAAAGGTGATTAATCTCTGATCTTGTGATTTTTACAGATGATTTAGTGCGATGAAGACAACGACTTTGGTGAGAAAGAGGAAGAGCGAGGATGGAGGAAGCGACTATGATGATAAAAAGGCCAAAAAGGGAAAGAAAGGAAAGGTGGAGAAGCCGGGCAAAAAGTCACTGAAGAGGAAGCGAGGTGGAGGTGAGTCGCGGATCGACAAAAACGCATTAAGCGTGAAGCGCCAGGCGTTGAACTATCAGAATAAAGTCCTAGTCCTATCTTGGCCAGGAGCTGCCCATTAAGTCCGAGTAAGATCACGTGATCAATATATTAAACAATCGGTGACCGAAGATAGGAGGAGCGCGCGACCTGAAGATGGATGCAAGCGAAATGATGCATGAATGAAAATATGGGTGCATCTGTTGTGCGTGACGCTCGTGATTTCCTCTGCAGATGACAGCGACGATGACGATAAAGAGGTGAGCAGGAAACCGAGGCAGGTGAGGCAGGCTGCGTCGAAGGCGTGTCCAAACAGAGAGAAATCCTTCTGGGAGACGGAGGCAGTGAGGATGAGGAAAAGGCGAGGAAGAGCAGGCATACCTGGACCGTAAGTGTGCTGCGTTTTTAACTGCGGTGTTAAATCGTCTGTCATCTTTTTTGGTTAAGCAGCAGCAGCATTATCGCCAACACTGCTCGTAATTGGTAATGATTTTGGATGATAACTAGTGAATCAGGCGCCCTTATGTTGCGATTTTCTCTTGCAGAAGAGTCAGGCAGCGATGAAGACTTCATGGTTGATGATGATGATGACAGCGACTATGGGCACTCCAAAAGAAAGGCAAAAAGTAGTGCCGAGAGGAGGAAGGAGAGTGGAGAAGAAGGACAAGAAATCCCTAAACCCCGACTAAAGGCCACAGGTAATCACCAGCGCTCTTGAGATTTTAGGATGTGGGTGAGTCTTTGTGTTTCATACGGGCTTGAAATGATCTGTAAATGATGGTTTTGATCATTTGAGTCAACTATTTATTTTTTTTTTTTCTCATTTAAGTCATATATTGCTTAAAACAGTTGTTGGCCTGGGGCTATTGAATCTGAACATGCGGTAAAGGAGCTTCAGCAGAAGTATTCTGGTCTTTGAAATGTACTGCAGTGCTATAGCCACGAGGTACAGGTCAATGGGATGATTTTTAAAAATAACACTAAAGTATGCCACAAAAATGGTAATATCATTAAATGTTTGAAAAGGTGTGTGTGGAAGAAGTAATGGTAAAGCTGCATTTTCAGCATCAGTGTTAAGTGTCTTCATATTTGCTGCTTTTTAGTTAAGAAAAATTTTTTTTAACAATTGCTGCATCTTACTTTTAGTTTGAGGTTAGTTTTCACAATTCGTTGATGAATAAAGTTCAAAAGAACTGCATTTATTTGAAACGGGTATCTTCTCATCCTTCCTGAATGAAAGGTTTAAATAAATCGTAATGACCCCAGCCTTTCGTCCCTCAGTGAACCCCAGCCCTATGAAAGGCAAAGGAAGGGTCGCCCTGCTAAAGCGGTGGAGAAATCCTCGCCCAAAGACGACGAGGAACCCGAGAGCCCCCTTGAAGACGAGGAGGAAGAAGAGGTGGAGAAGGAGTCTCCTCCTTCCAAAAAGACGAAGGACGAAGCCCCTGAAGATGAGGAAGAAGATGAGGAAGAGGACGGCTCAGAAGAGGAGGCTCCATCCGGGAAGACTAGCCATGTTACTAACGTTGTCCCTTTCTTCTATTTCCCTTTACACTCTTTCCTCTTTTTTTTTTTTTTTTTTTTTTTTTTTTTGCTTTTTTGGGTTTGTTTGCTTTTGAATTTTTTTCAGTGTCTGTTGTGGCCTGGCTCAACGGTTTGAACTTTCTTTTTTTTTGTTTGTTTTCTTAAACTATAATTTCCATATCGCGAAGGACATTTTCCCAGAACTTGTGAGCGTATATCTATATATTATTGAGTAAAATGTGTCTGAGTCTGTTTATTTATGGGTATATAATCTTGAGGGAAGCCCATCGTTCCAACCAAGTAGCGTCGCTGCTCGCCCAGGGTACACATGACCGAATTCTCCAAAAAAAATGCTTTTGCTCGTTCATTTCCGTAACACGTATAAAGCGTAGCGTTCACTCTTGCATTGTTCCGACCGATGGTCATCGTTCATGAAACCGAACCGCTTTTGTAAAACGTTCGCGAAACCGACTGAGGGCCTCGCTCGAAAACAAAAGCGTAAACGCAATTGTTCGCGAGCCGTTGCAGCCGATTAGTAGGTCGTGCTTGCGTTTAACAAACGAGGCCTAAAAAAAGTTCGTTTGTTCGCGAAACTTTTCGTAAAACACATTTACCTATGAATGGTTTCGCGACGTTCTACGACGGGGTTCCTTGAATGAGATCCGACGCGTTTGTTGTGTAGTGACTATCTAGAGAGCCATTCGTTAGAAAGTTTCGTAATAGTTGACAGCGTTTGTTTTGATACTAGCGGTCAGGGTCGTGCTTATCTGAAGATTCGTTTTTGTATTTATTCAACATGCGCTTGCGGCCCTTTACATGTTGATCATCAGCTGAAGATGGAGAAACTAAATGCTATCTAATGCTCATGTTTTTGAGAATTTCTTTCGTCGTGGTACACACTTTATCCAGGGTTTGCTGTTCAGTTCGTAGTTTTACCTTTTAAATAAACCGTCTCGATATGCGTAGTTTAAACCATAATGCTGTTACTGTTTGAATAGAATATTCTGGGTCGAAAATGCCACGTTCTGTATATGAAACCTGCAGAATTTCCACGAAAATCATAAAGATTTGTACCTCAATTTGTTGTGCACTTATAATGGAACGGTTTGCTCCCTTGTAAGTGTGTTTTGTTTTGTTTTTTTTCTTTTTTAAAGCAAACTGAGATATGATTTTGAGATGTTTTCTGCAGATGTCATCCATTGAGCTAAGATCATTTTTGAACCTGGAATATTTCTAGTCATTATCATTTCGCTCTAAAGTCTGTAATGTGCATTTGTTTGTATATTTTCCTTTTTTTTTTTTTTTTTTTTTTTTTCATCCACCAGATCATCTCGATAAAAGGCTGCAGTACGAATGCTTTTCATCTCTTTTCTCTAAAGAGGCGCATGCGAGCAGTGTTCTGAGATCGGGCCTTAAAACGGTTAATTGTACGAGAAATGTGAATCTGGAGTCTCGCTCACTGTTTCTGCCTTATAAAGCCTGTTGTTGTTGTTGGGTTTTTTTGGTTTTGTTTTTTTTTTCATATTGTACCGAAAAGCTAAATGTTCAGAAACCGGGCCTCGTGCCTGTTTTTGTCCGGAGATTGTATTGCTGTTGTTGAGGATCTCTTCAGCCGAGCAAATGACGTTTAAAAGAGTCAAATGTTGTTTTTCTTCAGCCCTGGATCAGATCGTTTGATGTCGTGACAGAGAGGCGTATTTGCACTGTGAGGATGGAGAAGAATCGTACTATTCATACCTTATGTGTGTTTGCTCATTAAATATATATTTCTGTTGCTGCTTGTTTTTAATTTCAGACACATATGATGTATATCCCATGATGCATTTCAAGGGGCTTTTCTGTCTACAGCGCATACATGGCATTCTGACTAGGTTCGATCCTTTCTGCCAGGCATCTCTGAATATTTTCCACTTGTGCTATGAATTGGTTTTTAACCTAGCTGTCCAAAAATGTATGAATGTTTTTGTTTTGGGTTTTCTTTTTTTTTGTGCTTGATTTTAATTTTAATTTTTTTTTTCTTCCTCCAGATTTTTTTTGTATCGTTTGTTTTTTTAAGAAAAGAAATAAAATGTATCTTCATTTTAATGAGTAACTCTCGTACTGGTGTCTTCATGTGATTTTTAGTAGTGTTTAAGTTAGTCTTTCTATATTTGTTTCAAAGCACACTTTAAAGTTGGCAGGAGTTGCGATACTAAATTCCAACATAAGATGGCAGTGTTGTCAAATTTAAACTTTTTTTTTTTTTTTTTTTTTTGCATTAAGTAGATTTTCTAGTATCCTTGCTTTTTTTGTATACATATGATAGACTTTTTCAACCTATTAGTGTATCAAGAGCATGAGAAGTGGCTTTGAGGATGACAAAGTGCTAACTATGAAAGAAATTAGTATAAATTTACCACACACCTGTTATAAAGGTTTGCAATGTGTGGGAGCCTGTTGTCAAATAAAAGAGAACACTTAATAACATGTAATTAATCCAAATTCAGGTAACATCAGTCGAGTGCTTGAAATAACGTCCTTGTGTTATCTAGACATGGTTTCATATGAGAAAATGCGGAAAAAAATCATTGTTATTTTAGCTTATACAATGATTGTAAGCATCGCGTTATAAACGTATTTCATTCGTATGCAAATACCCAAGACGGCTCAAATAAATCAAATATTGCCGCAATCTCATGCTAACTCTGTGGCTACAAGGGATTACAGCTCCGACCGGAGATGAATAATGAAATCACATTAGATCGTTTTACTAACTTTTACACCTACCCCAACCCTAAACCTTCAATAACGGGAAAAAAAATAGTAATTATTGATGTACAATGTGACAAAAAGCGTCATATGTATCTATTGCAGTTGAAGGGTGACATTTAAAAAACACGAGGCTGAAGGTGTAAAACCGAGTGTGAAAAATGTCACGTTAGTCTGCTTAAAAATGAGAAACAAATAAGACTTTTAGTTATGCTTTCTGGTTTCTTTTTTTGTTGTTGTTGTTTTTAAAATATTTGTAAGAGGCTAAAAAGTAAAAAGTTTTTTAGAAAGTTTAAAATAACAAAGCGTTACTACTACTAGCATTACTCCGTTACTACTTCCGGTGCTACACGACTTCCGGTAGTTCAAGTAATCGCAAGTAAATTAATAATGTCATTAGAGTGTATAAATCTAAATCTGAAACAATTGCTGACAAACCGAAAACAAAATGACTAATGTCTCAAATTCTTTTATTTTTAATAACAAGGTGTTGAAACCCGACATATGCCGTGATATTTTGGATATCTCGAAAGGAAATAAAACTGAATCATTTACGTTCCACCAGTGGGCACGTACACCTGAAAACATGCAGGTTTTTACTTTTTTTGTACTTTTTTTTTCTCAATCGCTTTGGCTCAATTTAAAAAAATAAATAAATACATTTTGAGGCACATGTAAGTAAGTACAGTAAGTACAATTGTCTGCAGTTTGCACAACGGCTGTTTGCATATGGCTTGTTGATCAAAACTGATGAGTTGACTTAAACTGTCAAACTCTTCACAACTTCTCAATCATTTTTCATCACGTAAGCCCTCACATTCAAAACAGTCCATTTTAATGGGGAACGTCAGTATGTATATTCCATAAATATCTGGCATTGTTTATAATGTCTGCTAAATTGGGAAATGACCTCTAATTGCAATGCAATTTCAATCAACCATGTTTGGGAGCATATGTGTATATAGATCACTAACATTTGTAATACATTTGTACAAAAATAAATGTACTGTATAAATACAATATGCACAAATACATGTTGATATACTTTTTTATGTGCAATTGACTCTTTTCAACAAATATCAGATTTAGTTTTTCGTGAAAGCTTCATTTCCACGGTTGAAAACCATTTGTCATAGTGAAAACAACTAAACATTTTGACCAGTGTGGCTCACACAGTGACTACTTTATATTTGTGTGGCCTTGGCCAAATTATTAACAAGATAACTAGATTTTGAAGCATGAATGAAATGTTTTTGGTAAGTAACTTTTGCAGACATGCAATAAAGTTCTGAAGTTGTGACGTTTGCATTCACAGTTTAGAGAATGATAAGACTGTTTCAGAAAAATCTGCCAATGTGTGATTGAGAAAAAGAGACTATACATTTATACATCAGAAATTAATTTGTCACTGCAAGATAAACAGCTGAATGATGATGAAAAGAAGAAATACTGACTGGTCACTGCACCTAGAAAATAAATATACTAACAATATTACACATAATATTTTTTAATGAAATCTGTTTGAATAAATCATGTCAAATTATAGATATAGATACACAGATAGATATAGATAGATAGATAGATAGATAGATAGATAGATAGATAGATAGATAGATAGATAGATAGACAGATAGAAGACAGAGAGATAGATAGATAGATAGATAGATATATAGATAGATAGATAGATAGATAGATAGATAGATAGATGGATGGATAGATAGATAGATAGATAGATAGATAGATAGATAGATAGATAGATAGATAGATAGATAGATAGATAGATAGATAGATAGATAGATAGATAGATAGATAGATAGATAGATAGATAGATAGATAGATATGATAGATAGATAGATAGATAGATGATAGATAGATAGATAGATAGATAGATAGATAGATAGATAGATAGATAGATAGATAGATAGATAGATAGATAGATAGATAGATAGATAGATAGATAGATAGATAGATAGATAGATAGATGGATGGATGGATGATAGATAGATAGATAGATAGATAGATAGATAGATAGATACACAGACAGACAGATAGATAGATATATAGTTTATCCCCTCACAAACACACAGAGTAAGAATGTTCACATCCCATTTACTGTAAATAATCCATTAAAGGAAATGACTCTATAAAAGCAGACACACCTGTTGTGCTGGGCTTTAAGTGGCTTTAGCTCATGACCTGCTGCAAACCCAGGAAGAATGTTGAAGATTGAGTAGAGTCTCTGTGATGTGGCTTTCAGACGTGTGTGTTCTCACAGCTCATCCCGCCCACTTCCTGCTGCGCGGCAGGAACAGCTCCTCAAACTTCTACTGATGTCACTGCACTTTCTACACAGTAAAGCCACATGAGACCACATCACTCCAGCTGACACTTACAGATGGAAACGTAAGTATCTCAAATGTTGCTTTCTGTCTTTTTTTTTGTAACACAATATTTGATGATGTATGGCTGATGCTGCACCTGTGGCTGTAAAACCCTAACTTCATCAAATAGATCACTGCCTTTATATTATTGTTTATTAATGCATTGGTTTTAAATGTCATGTATAACCGGGTGAATATTGATTATTAGATCGGCAAAAATAATCATTTTAATAATTTGGTTCAAATAATCTTATTTAAATGTTAAAATGCTCGTTAAATTTTTCCTAAAACAGGTGTATTCATACATACAGATGTCAATTTAAGAAACAAAAAATTTACCAGGACCCGACGTTGCCCGTCAGAGGAAGCATCAGGTAAGATGTGATGTGCTTCGGTGCTTTTTCCTGTCTAAAACCTTTTTATGGCTCAGTTATGTTCAACTCAGGTTATACTTTGTACTCTTAGCTGAGGCCGGAGTCCGGTGTATGTGTTTGACAGCAAAATAAATGAGTGTCACTCCTAAGAGTTAAATTTAAATGTGTTTGTGCATGTTGCTATGAAGACGTTTCTCTTTCCTTCCCAATATTCTGTCAACGCGGTGTGACATGAGGAAGTTAGCGGTTGCTGTCAACCAATGAGTGATATTTTAAACTTAAGTGACTTCAAAGTATTTCTGTACGTAATGTAGTCATAAGTTGATGCATTTTAAAGATAGACAATAACAAATTAGTTTTAAAAATGTCAGTGCTTTTAAAAGAAGTGTTTAATGTTTACAAAGGTTGAATTTATTTGATTAAATATCATTTAAAAATTGTGTGTATATATATATATATATATATATATATATATATATATATATATATATATATATATATATTAACAAAACTGAATAACCCAAAATTCAGACAAGAACAAACAGATTTAGTTCAACAAAATGCAAATAATACACTATTAGTTTCTTTCCCACAGCAACATCTCATATATATATATATATATATATATATATATATATATATATGTATGAATAGGTAATTACTATAATAAGATCTCTGTGCTTAATTGTCAAGCAGTCACAGCATAAAAACACAAAACAAAACATGCCTATTTCCTTATACTTAACAGCTTTCGTGAGATTCACTTATTAAGTGAAAGAGGAGATTTTTCGGTTTGCTAAACACAGATGTGCGTCATTCAGTGTTTTTGTAATTCACGTCAGCGCGGTCTGAGCAGGCAACTCAAATTTCTCCAGACTATGGCAAAATACGAGTCTATTACACTGGAAAGATCTGACAAGAAAAACCAGTGGCCTTCCAGAAGTCACAAGCAAAGCTAATCTGAAACCGGCAAATAAACTGCCTACACTGCAGAAACCATTGCTGCATATGCCATTTTGTTTATTGTTGCCTAGCGTTTTACATTATACATAATTAAGTCGCCGTTCAATCTTAAAGCTAATTGATGTTGTGATCTATACATATTGTCTTCTCACAGCTAAAGTCGAACAGTGCTATTATTTTATAGTTCTGAACAAACACACAATGTTGACTGAAGGGGTGTAATATTCTGTCACACATCCTGGTATCAACGGTCGTGATCACAAGGCTGAAACTGGTTGGCACACAAGCTACTCGAGTAAAGAAGCTCTAGTAAAATTTTGAAGAAAAACGGCACAAATAAAAAAAAGGACCTTATGATTCATAATGCGATATTTAGGGTCTTCTGAATCCGTTTGGTATCTTCGAGTGACCAAGAGAATGCACCAGACACCATAAAGTAATGCTTGTAGAAATATTCCAATATAGCTAAACAGCTTAATTCATCATTGCAGAGTTTGAAGAGTGGATAATCTGGACATGCATGGCAGGATCTCGCAGTTGTTCTTGATTAATGCATTGACATGTGGTCTGGAGGTATGTTTGGCTGCTGGGACCATCTACATCCCACCAATGCTGCTGGAGGCAGGGGTGGAGGAACGATTCATGACCATGGTACTGGGTAAGTCACTTCACAAGAGGACATTCTTTAGAGATCAGTGGTGTGGCCTAGCTATTAAAGATCTGGACTGACAACCAAACCATTTGAAGGTGCTGGTATGAAATTGCGGGCACGTGTAGAAATAGCCTAGCACCAAAACAGAGAATGCTTCTGCGTTCATAGCCCACTGTGTCACAAATATGTAAAATACGAGATGTCAAACACAGATTAAAAAGTTTCTTAAAGCACAAGTGTGTCTGACATGAGGCGAGAAAGGTGTGTTGCGGCGCTATTCAGCGCTCTTTGGACGCTGACGTAAAAACAAACACAATTGATTCACAAATTTTAATGGATCGTTCAAATATCCTTCTGACAAATCTTTTACTGAGTTAACTAAAAATTAATCAAATCCACCAGACTGGTTACTAAAACATATGACACATTTTTATCAAGAAACTGGTCCATTACGTGAAGATTGCGTAACCTACATCAAGTTCACGTATTTATGGTTATATTTGACCAAAAAAAAAAAAACGTCAATGCATTGACACTTGCATCTCTGGGCTTCAAAAGTTCTTAATGGCAGCCCTTAAAACAAACAAACAAAAAACCCAGCATATGCTGGTTTTGAATCTGAGATGCTAGCTGGTCCTTTTCTGGTAACCTAACCAGTATATGCTGTTTTATTCAAAACGCACAGATATATTGATCTCCTTGTGATCTCCACATTTGATGCTTTATGTCTTCACTGGGTTTTGTTTTTATGTTTCCAGCTGTGGGACCCGTGCTGGGGCTGATCGTCGTCCCTCTAATTGGTTCGGCGAGTGACAGCTTGAGAAATAAATATGGTCGCAGACGTCCCTTCATATGGGTGCTGTGCACGGGCGTCCTGCTCGGCCTCTTGATCATCCCACAGACATCCACCCTTGTCACCCTGCTCACAAAACAACAACGCCATTGGCTGGAGGTCCCGCTGCTGGTGCTCGCCATTTGTTTGATGGAATTTTGCGGTCAGGCCTGCTTCACACCTTTGGAGGCCTTGGTTTCTGACCTCTTTCCTGGAGAAGAGGAGAGTCGCAAGGCTTTCTCCGTCTACTCCCTCATGCTCAGTCTGGGTGGATGCATTGGCTACCTTCTGCCAGCTGTTGACTGGACCGCTTCGGATACCGTGGTCTACTTGGGTGGACAAGAGGCCTTCATCTACGTTGTTCTGACCATCATTTTTCTCGCCTGTTTGATGGGTACGGCCTTCATCTCTGAGGAGCAGACGGGACGAGAACGTCTGGTAGAACCTGAGGTTTTCAGAAGGCATGAAAACCTGAAGTCTTGCTGCTGCCCTTGTGTGACATTCCCCAGATTTCTGCTTTTGCGAAGGACATTCTCGAGTCTCCTTTCTGTGGTTCCCCGACTCTACTCGCTGTGTAGTCGCATGCCAAAAGTCATTGCAAGGCTGTTTGTCGCTGAGTTGTGCAGCTGGATGGCACTTATGTCCTTTATGCTCTTCTACACAGACTTTGTTGGAGAGGGATTGTATAACGGGGTTCCCAGTGATGAGCCAGGCTCCACGGGGAGGATACGCTACGATGAAGGTGTTTTATCTGTAATATATACATTAAACAGTATATCTCAAAAGTGCTTCAAACAGAATAAATATACATGAGAAGCAACACTGCACTTGGCATAATTTGTTTTAAGAGTATCTTTAATAAGAGCATATGTATGTACTTTTTTTCTTCACTTTTCTTCACTTTATATTTTAACAGCAGGGGGGCGGATGTAAACAAAATATGTTTATATTTAAGATGAGACTACACTCACGTTTTTTTAGTTGGTGTTAGCATGTCGCTAAGCTAATAGCTAGTGCTGTCAAATGGTTAATCAAAAAGATTTTGTTTAAATAACAAATATGGGTGTATATATATATATATATATTATATATATATATATATATATATATAAATACCCACACACATGCATGTATATATTTAAGAAAAATATGTAAGTTTATATATTACATATATACATCAATTCTATAAATATAAATATATACATGTAACATTTTTCAAAACATATGCAGTATGCATGTGTCTTTACATCAGAAATATGCACAGTACACCCACATTTATTATGTGAACAAAAACATTTATTTTGGATGTGATTAATCTCGATTAATCATTTGAAGGCACTACTAATATAGTAAATATATTCACACATTTTTATTAGTATCAATATTAGCCTTAATGTTATTATAATATTACTTTTAAAAATATAGGTTTATAATAGAATGTATTTATTACTATTTATTACACAGACAAACACAAATAAGCTGTTTTCAAAATTAATAATAATAATAATAATACAAAAAATCAATAGTAATGTTTTATATATGGAATCTAAATGTTTCTGTGCTATTTTTATGTTACTCCAGGTGTGCGAATGGCCAGCCTGGGTCTTTTCCTCCAGTGTGTGACCTCTGTGATCTTCTCAGTGCTTATGGAGCGTCTGGTGTTGTGTATTGGAGTCAGAAAGCTGTACTTGAGCAGTGTGATTCTGCTGGTTGTGAGTACAGCAACTATGACCGTATCTCACAACATCATATTAGTCACCATCATGGCCGCTGCTACAGGATACACCTTCTGCACCCTGCAGATCCTGCCGTACACGCTCACATGCCTCTACCACTCAAATACACAGGTGACGACTCCGAATGAACGCCGCCTTGCGTTTGTACATCTTCCGTGTTCGTGTTTTTATCCTAATCGGCTGCGCTTCTCCATTTCCAGGTGTTTTTCTCCACCGAGAAGCGCAAAATTCCTCTCAGGGAGGAAGATGTAATGTTAATCAGATCAGGGATGCCTTCCTTGACTAAGCAGAAAAGAACTAACGGGTGCATCAGTGGGTATCCAGGTACGACGAATCCCTTCCAGAACAATCTAAAAAACTCGCAATCGCTTGATCTGCACGTGTCTGTCACCTTGGAGCCGCAACCTTCAGCCGTCAGAGGCATGGGCACAGACATCGCCATTTTAGACAGCGCCTACTTGCTGTCTCAGGTGGTCCCGTCGCTCCTTATGGGCTCCATCGTTCAGCTCTTCCAGAGTGTGACTGCGTACATGGCCTGTGCGTCTCTGTTGAGTCTGGTGGCTATGTATTTCTCCAGAAAGATCGTGTTTGAGAAGGCGGATATTGATTCGAGATGACCACCAACACAGCAACGGACTTTGGAACTATAAAGGGCAGCTGGTCCTGTTTGGCATTTATTTCATAAAAAGAGATGGCAATGTGCAATTGAACGCGTACTATTTATTAGGGGAAAGAACGCTCTGTGATATTCTGCAAACAATATGTGGTCAACGCATTTACATAAAGGTCTATTTGAGCTTTAAACTACATTCGACAGAACTACTGTTACGTAACCTGTGGCTTACGGTGTTATATTTGCACTATTGCACAACTGTATACCTTTTAGAGGAGAGCAATTACACAAGTAACAAAGAAGTATTAGATGACTTGGGTATATTGAAGTGCAGAAAAGTAAACGTGCTGACTGTTTGAAGTGAAGATGAGTAAGAGTTTTGACACAGCCCTGTACAACCCGTTAAAGGAAGCTTTGTTTGTTGATGTTTACATATTATCTAAAGAAAGAAAAAACAGAAGACTTACCGGTCATTCAAATTATTGCCCTATTGATCTATTTCATACTTAAATCTATGTATATCGTTTAATTTGTAAGAATCCTTTTATCGTAGGCACTTTATCGTTTTGGTTCTTTCACTTTTATAAACATAATCGAAAAGATGAAAGCTAGGTGCAATTACATTAATTAAAATAAAATCTAATAAACTTATAATGCATTTCATTGTTAATGGATGGCTATGTTAGGGCTATCGTAATACAGTTTTCACTATACACAACTCTTATTAAGCCATAAGCCTTATGATGGGTGGCATCAGGCAGTTCTTTTTCAAATACTGCCATCTAGTGTCTCTGAAGCAGCTGCTTTCATTTTTGTAGTCAACACAGACATATTTAGCAACATTTCCGCCATCATTCATTCAGTTTTCATGTTTTTCTATCGTCCTTTTCTTTCAATTATAGTTTTTTTTAAACAAATGTATTAATCATAATAAACACATACACTTTATGAATCAAACCTGATTTTGTATTTTTTTTTAATCTTGCAATATGAATAAATATTGAAATACATAAATTAACAAGAAAAAAATGACAAACAGGTAGCAGTAAATAGCAGTATTTAGTAATAATTCAGCAGTAACAATATTTGTTTTTACATTTTAAAAGGTGTAACTTCAAAACATTTCATCGAAATATTCTTGAAATAACTATTTTACAAATATATATTTGCATTGTTTTATATTAGAATTATGTATGCATTTAAAACAGTTGTATTGTTATGGTTCTGAAATGAGTTAGAATGGGGTAAATATTTTGCTTGTAAATGCTGCATGCAAAACACTCAAGAAATGCATCAAGACCTGTTTTTTTTTTTGTTTTGGTTTTTTTTTTTTTTCGTTGGATGTTTTTCCTACACTCATAAATAATTCATGACTCCCTTTACTCTAACCAATGACGCATCTCGTTTTGGGGCGAGCCCCCGCCACGCAACCAATCGGAAGCGAGGAATCGGATCCGTGCCCTCGAGTGCATTGCGATGCGTGTCATGTGACAGGCCTCTGTGAGAAATGCCAACATGGAACCGTGGCAAGGACGATGTTCTTCCCAACAATAACATTGAAAGGGACATCTGGATCCATCCTATGTCACGCATCCGCAATCCGGACACTTCAATCCGTATTTACTCGAGGTAATGAGGCATGCGCGTATCGTTTTCCGTTCGATAAAGCAAACCGAAGTCGATTTTTAAACAGGGGGTCGGATTCGATCTAAATGACCCCACTTTGTTGAACTTGACACCTGTTTCTGGGAAGGTAGTGGCCGTGTTGTGCAAAAGCGTCGGTTTTGCTCGTCTGTGTGTTGAGAGCATGTGTGCAGGCCTGTTTTCCTGCCCTGCTGACGCACTTTTGTGAAACACATGTCTGGTGCCTCATGCGTGCGCTGTAGCTGAGCATCGGCGCGGTGTTTATGCGAGTACGATCGCATCGTTTGCCTGTTAAGTGGTTTAGTGCGCATTGTGATTTGTTTAGTGATGGTGATTTGTGTTGTGATGGTGTTTTGAACAGCCCCTCCTCTTTCTGGCCCCTGAAGCGCGGCGCTTTAATCTCCGCACGCGCTGTGATGATGGGCATGGGCGCGTGTAAATATTGGCTCCGGAACTATTTTGACACCTATCGCATCGGATTAAAACATCACATATACTAACCTGACTAAATACTGACCTGACCTAACTTTAATGAGCCGTTTTGTAACCAGGTGGTTTTTATTGGATGTAGGAATTATGCTGCAAATCGGAAATTTGTGCAAAAGAGTTTTTGTTCATGCTGGGGGCAAAAACAATAAATACAACAAATAAATACATGTGTGTAAAATTTATATAAAAATACGTTTTTATGTGTGTGTATGTATGTAAACATATTAGTGCTGTCAAATTATAAATCACATCTAAAATAGTCTGTTTTTCATATACATAAAATATGTAGGTGTACTGTGTGTATGTGTATGTATAATATATATATATATATATATATATATATATATATATATATATATATATATATTACAAACACACCCACACATTCATGTATATATTTAAGAAAACAATTCATTATATAATATGTAAATGTCAATATAAATATATACACAAATACAAATCAATATATATAAGTTGTGCGTTTATATATACATTAAACATATACGCAGTGCACATAACAACTTTTATTTGGATATGATTAAGAGCGCACCACATACTTCTCCTCAATATTCAATTTCTAACTTTTTTTTTTCATTGCAGTGTTTACAAATCGTGGCAATACCTTCGGTCTTCCTCCGATCCGCATTTCAACAAATGGTCTCCATAAGTGACAAAGCGGTGGCCGCTGCTAATGAATCGTTTGCGGACCATGCCTTGGCCACCCTGCCCTTCGTGGAAGTGGGCGGCAGCGAGAGCAGCGAGAGAGGCAGCTCCATCTCCTGCTCCAGTCCCGAAACCGGAGATGCCGGAGCTCAGCTCGGCTACAGCCCGGGGGAAGAAGACGAGGACGATGGGCCGCTGCAGATCTTTTTAGACTCCACGGAGGAAATGTTGACTCAGCCGCCCAAGCTGCCTGATTTTATACCCCAGCTCTCCAGCACCTTCTCTCCGACCCTGGAGGACATTGAGGAGTTCTTGATGGAGAAGATGGAGCTTCTCAGCGATGCTCCTCTGAGTCCAGAGGAAAAGTCGAAGGAGGATGAGCCTCCTATACAGCCGTCTTCCCCCGGTGACCCGGGGCCGAAATCCAGCCCGACCGCAACGCCTCCTGCCGCTCAAAATGTTAACACCGCGGCTAATGCTGCGCCGGTGCTCGTCGGTGCTCCGTTTGTGCTTCAATTACAGCCTCTCCAGCTAAGCCACGCCCTCCCACAGCCAGACGCCCAGTCGGGTGTGGCCAACGGGCTCCGGGTGGCCCACCTGGTGCTCGGTGTCCAAGGGGCACAGAACATTACCCTTCTTTCACCACAGGTGCCCTCAGCAACTCTCCTCCCCATTGTGGGCGAGGCCGGCAACCAAGACCAAAAGTATGTGAAGATCGCTCCCTTGCCTATTGCCGTCAGGGCGGTCGGAATCGCGGGCGCAGGCCTGGTCAAAGCCATCACCCCACGTCCATCCAGGACCTCCACGGAAACCTTGCGGGTGCACAAGTGCTCTCACCCCGGGTGCGAGAAGATGTACACCAAGAGCAGCCACCTGAAGGCTCATTTCCGCAGACACACGGGAGAGAAGCCCTACCTGTGCAGCTGGCCAGACTGTGGGTGGAGGTGAGCACTGGAGGTTTATTCATGGAAATAATCAACGTGACAGCGAGAGATCTGTGATCCTGTTTGCTCCTGTAATCGCTTGTGTAGCTTTTTTGTACAGTGCAGATCGTTTCAAAGCTCCGGCGTTCCTCAGCTATGAAATTAAGTCAATCTCAGCTGCTCTAAGAAGACAGCAGTGTCGTCGTTCAACTCGGTGTAGTCCTCTGATGGTTCAGATTAGTTTTATTAACGGAGTGAATGTGCATTAGTTCATCAGTTCAGCTCTGCAGAAGATAAGCGTGTCGTTATATGTTGTTTCTGTGTAAGATTCATTGGTGCGCAAAAAATATTTCTTTATAATCTTTCATAAAAACCTGCTCCACCTCTGAAATGACTTTTCTTTTTGGCCATGCCTTGTAACGTAGGAGTGAACACGATTGAAAGACGTCTATTATGCTTATCAGCGCTGCATTTGTTTGTTTAGCGACATTGTGAAATATTACAATTCAAAATAAAATAACTGTTTTTCGATTGCAAATATATATTTTAAATGTGATTTATTCCCGTGATATCGAAGCGTCACATGATCCTTCAGAAAACATTCAAATAGAATTACTATTAATGTTCAAAATGGTTGATTATAGAAAATAGAAACCACGATACATTTTTATAGGATTCTTTGACAAGAAAGTCGAAAAGAACAGCATTTATTTGAAATAGAAACGTTTTGTTACATTATAGATGTCTTTACTGTCACTTTTTATCAATTTAAAGGCCTAGCTTAATTAAAGTATTAATTTCTTTAAAAAATTAGAAGTGTGGTTTATAAAGAATATTAATAAAAAATAAACAATGCTCAAAATATTTGATTGTCTGGAATATCTCTTTGTGAGAGTCTATAAAATCTATAAAAAAAATAGAAAGTTCATATTAAAATGATTTCTAATATATGTCCCAGAAGCACAAAACCAGTCATAAGTAGCACGGTTATATTTGTAGCAAAACCCAACAATATATTGTATTGAGTCAAAATGATACGATTTTTCGTCTATGCCAAAAATCATTATGCAAAGGTCATGTCTTATAAAGATATTTAGTAAAATTCCTACCGTGCACATATCAAAATACTTTGTTTAGGCAACTTTAAAGGTGAAAATGACTTATGACTGATTTTGTGGAGCTGGGTGATTATGATTTCATATTGGACTGAAGATCATGTGACACTGAAGTATGGATTAATCAGGAATAAATTACATCGAGATATATGCATTGTGTGTATGTGTGTGTATTTAATGGAAAACAGTTACTTTACTTTTAAACATTGCTGTTCAAACAAATGCAGCCTTTAAAAAGATCACACGAGCAAGTCATAGAAATTCATTAGCGTTCGATTGAAAGCCGAGCTGATGTGTATGTCCTGCTGTGCTTTGTGATTTAAAGGTTCTCTCGCTCTGATGAGCTGTCCCGCCATCGGCGATCTCACTCGGGGGTCAAGCCTTATGAGTGCACAATGTGCGACAAAAAGTTCGCCAGGAGCGACCACCTGTCCAAACACACCAAGGTGCACCGGGGTCCTCGCGCCGGCAGGCTGGTCAGAGCAAACGTCTGATCCTGGATAAACCTGGAGTCCGAGAGGGAAAGCGGCGACATCTAAAACGGCCTCGCAAGCTGTAACCCCTCCGCCTTCATTTTTGTCTCCGTTTCCTCCCCCGGTTTTTTTTTTTTTTTAAACCGTTTATCCGGGCGTTTGTTTATCTTGGTGCTACAGTCAGCTAACTTGAAACTCAGGGATGTGATTGTTAAGCTCGAAGCAGATTTCAGTCGATCGGTTGTGAAGCTCGCGGTCGATTTCATCGCGTTTCGTCCTTTCGCCGGCGTGAGGCTACGGGTCGAGCCGCGGCAGGTTTTGAGATCTGTTCTTATTGCCTTTAAACCGAGGTTGCGGGAAGTCTGGAGATCCAGTGGGCAATACGGAGTGTGATTTGAAGAAACCGCATTTCCTGTACAGTTTGTGAATATTGTGTTATAACCAGGTGAAAATATACAAGGAAAACAGTATTTTGGTCGGTAACTAAAGCAAGGATGCTGCAGAATTGCCCTTAAATTAAGAAAAATATGCACTAAGATTTAGGCTATGATATTATGCATTATCAAACATGGCCTCTGTCAGGGCGAATCTAGAGAGCAATGCAGTATTTAGTCATATTTTATCCAAAAATATTAAGTAAAACAAAAAAGAATGTTTTACTTGTATGTTGCGTGAAGAAAAGATTCGTTTTGACGTAGTTTTGATGACTTTTAAGTGTATTTAATTCTCCAAATTACCAGTAGCCGCGCAAAAACCTCTATTATTGTTATGCAGCAACATCTAATTCTCATGATCATTCAAAAATGATACTAATTTAATTGCCATTGCTCGAAGAATAATTTGCAACGTGCACACTTGTGGAAGTATTAGCTATTAAAATCAATGTATGCGGATTTCTATTAATCTAACGAAACAAAAACAATTATAATAACTATACATAACAATAACCAAGAGCCATGAGAATATATACAGTTTTTTTTCCGCAGAGAATTCGAGGCGGAAATGCACTTATAAAAAAAAATCACGATATTAAAAAAAGTGACTTAATTAAATTTTTTTATTTTGATATTTCTCTGTGAGGTTCATCTTACTAAATGCTCTTCTGAAGCACAGCGCTTTTAAAGGAATTCATATGCAATGCAAAATTAGGTTCGATGCAGTTTTAAAACGCGCTTTAACTTTATTCAAACGTTTTCGTCCCAATCGCGTTGAAATTTCCGAAATGTTCTTGGCCCAATCACATCCCTGCGGCAGCTGAAAGGTATTTATGCATCAAGTTGCTTTCCACATTTTACTTTAATTTTTTTTTTCTCGTGCCTCATCTCTCTCAGTCTGTTGAGAGCGTATGCCAAACAGGGCTCCGCGGGGGGCCGTGGATAACATCACTACACGTATGGACGAACTTACGTACTGTAAAACATATATAAGCTAGAAACAGTTTTCTCTTCGATCTGTAATCACGCAAAGAGAATTGTTTCCTTTATGTCGTCGTAATGTGCTTTGCATTAGATAAATGCATTTTTTTCTACTTAGTGCCGTCACGGTTGATAAGCTAAATCGCTGAGGACAGGTGTTACTGTTCACAAAAAAAAACTGGCAGCTGATCGCTTCCTGTCGATATGAAGCTATCTGGACATCATTCTACCGATACGTCATCGAACGCTTCAAGTCTGTCAATAATGGGACTGTGCTCGAGTTTCTATTTTGAGAAGGTCATGTTAATCTACACACATGGAGTGAATTTTCTTGACATCATCTTGCCTTTTTACATCCGGTCTTAACTGCTTTATGCATTACCCCCCCCCCCCTCAATCTACTTAGTAGCTCATGTAATCTTTCATGAACTATCAGGTGCTCTACATACTTGCTATTTGGACTACTCTAGAAGTTTCTGAACGATCTCGTAGGTACAATACATCCTTTTTATCCGACCGAGAGCATCCTGATTTACAGTGTTTTTCGACTAGTGCTGTCATGTAAGTTCTTCTTTTTCTTGTTCTCTCTTTTTTTTTTGAAGAGAGATG
The DNA here is from genome assembly GCF_018831695.1 of Puntigrus tetrazona. Taxonomy (NCBI): domain Eukaryota; kingdom Metazoa; phylum Chordata; class Actinopteri; order Cypriniformes; family Cyprinidae; genus Puntigrus; species Puntigrus tetrazona. The sequence goes on from NC_056709.1 coordinate 7,725,808, forward strand.
TCTGTTTTTTGGGGTTTTATAACATTATCATCCTTGATTTTAATTTTTTTTTTTTTTTTTTTTTTTCTGCCACCAGCTTCACCCCAATAAAAGCATTAAATTATTTCCTTTACCTACAACATCACGTTAATGCATTAACAGTTTTTTATTTACACTGACCACCCAACTATAGCTGCTCTCGTACCATATAGCTGGTCAGATTTAGGTTATATTTTGGAATAACTGAAAAATGCTATTTTCCTATGTAAGAAAATAAAGTAAAAAAAAAAACAAATAAATGAACTTTTGGAAAAGCTGTGATATGTCACCTTTAAGGTTTAAAGTCCGATCGGCTATTTAAAGGACACTTCTGGGTTAAATGCGAGTTAAATCTTGAGTTTACTAACAAAGTCTGCAATTTCTAACCAGTATTTTAATTCCTGTAATGATCATGTGAAGGTAAACCGGGTGACTTTTTTTTTCTGAAAATGTAAATCCTTGTTGAGTGTTTTAGTATTACTTAAATACTATATATATATATATATATATATATATATATATATATATATATATATATATATATATATATATATATATATATATATATTATTATTTTTTTTATATGCATTTGTCATTCTTATTAGTTTTGTTTGCTTCTATTTTATGTTGGTAGTATTTCAACTTTATTTTCTTCATTTTAAAGTTTCAGTTATATTTAAAATTTTCGTTTAGGTTTTCTTTTAAATCTTTACGTGTAATTTTTGCTTGAATGTTTTTATTTCATTTATCTGTATTTCAATTTTATTTTTAGTCATTTCAGTACACCTTATTATATTTCAGTTAGTTGAAATCAAACATTTTTATTTTTCATTATTATTATTATTATTAAAACTGCTGGTGTGGTTTTAGAAATGCGTAACAATAACAATTAGTGCAAAGACATGAGAGATTTCTACGCATAACCAAAAACATATAATTCTATTTAGAGACAATTTAAAGCCTAATTAACAGACATTTTTGTATGCGAGAATGAATTGTTTGAAACAAAACGGCAAATTTCACATTCCTGCTTTAACCCTCCAGTGTATTTCCCCCCATATTTCCATTATAACTACATGCATTATTGTTTTTACAAACTAGAGGAAGAGGTCAAATAATTGTTGACAGAAATCTTCTGTTTTGCAGTTTTATGGGTGTTTTTAAATAGGTGATTATGCTTTGAATATCACGGTTTTCTTTATAATATGCTTAATGTCGGTGATAGTGCGTGTTTTAGGAGAAGATCTGCACGGAATCGTCCACGAAACCCTTCTAGTAAAGGCAACAGTCGCTGGTCTTCTACGGCAGGAATGTTGGGCTTGTGCCTGCATTTATTTTTTCATGCTTATTTTCTGCAGAGCTGGAATCTGTTTGGAAGGCAGAAGACTAAAATTACACTTTTATTCTGCTACTCTTTCCTACGCACATGGCACAGGAGTATAAATGAGACAATGTTATAAATAAATCATGGAGGGTGTGGTACATTTTGATCCAGTTGCATCAGAAGGGGGTGTCTACAAACTTTTATCTGTGTAGTTGTTGACAGTTAATATGTAGATGTAAACGTTTTGTTTTGATATATAGGGGGATGTTATATTTTGTATTGTATTACTCGTATCTATCCGTCTCTGTCAATCATCTGTCGTTTCTTATCGAAATGTCAAAGTGCAATCAAATGGGTGGTATATATATATTTCATTTTGACATTATTATATATATATATATATATATATATATATATATATATATATATATATATATATATATATATATATATATATATATATATATATATATATATATATATATATATATATATATACATACATACATATATATATATATATATATATATATATATATATATATATATATATATATATATATATATATATATATATATACACACACATACATTGATAGGTAATGTGTTTTAATACGATCATAGATGAGATGAGATCGTCCATCATGAGATGATCTACATGCTTTCACTGCACTTATCTTGTACTGCATTTCTCGAACTTGCACCTCGAGGATTTTAACGCTGTTCAAACTAAATGGACCTGATTTTTTTTTTTTTAAAGATTCAAAAATCTGAAGCTTTGTTCCGGAGTTTTATCGAGCGCTGTTGGAGTGAAAGTGTTTAGTCTGGTGGGCTTGTTGCTTCCTGTTTTTGTATTATTGTGGTTGCGGCTAAAAATACGAGATCGTGAGATGCAGAACCCGTAGCGTTTCTCTTTCCCACTCGTCGCCCGTTTTTGTCGTTATCGTCGTAAATAAGTTATAAAACCGCTTTAAATAGTCGCGTTTATATCCGTTCGTTAGTTTGATGAGCCTAAAGTTTGCTAAGATTCCGTTAGCTAGCGGGCTAGCACGCTATGCTAGCTGACCACCAAATCTCTTTACACCATGTAAACGTACAAGAAAACTCTCTGTATTTTTTCTTTTGTTTATTTTTTTTGGCTTTAATCCGTCAGAAAGCCCTCCAGGACCGAGTCTGGAAAGCAAAAAAGCTTCTCAGGTGAGTCTGACAGACATTAGCTCGATGCTAACGCACGAAACTCATGTTCTAACAGGTTGCAGTTTTAACATTTTTAGACATTCGAGTAACTTTCAACCACTGTGCAATTTGTTAACCTATTAAGAATTGTAGACGAATATGACATTTAAAACGAATGGTAAACGGTGTACTTTGACCCGTCTGGGCTGTTAAATGTGGTTGAATTGACGTGGATGTTTCGCATTAACACGTATACAAAAGTATTAATTACATAAAGTTTTATGGAAGTTTACGTGGATCTTTTGGGGTTAAATACACATTTAAGGTTCATTGTCAGAGTTTTTGCCAACATTTGGTTCTGGAATTTTAAGTTATCCTCAAACAGATGTATGTGTGTCTCACTTTAAACGTTTGTATTGCATTCTGTATAAGAATATGAAATCTGTAATTATAAGATAAGATCTAGGACGAAAATCAGTGTAAATTTAGTGTTAATATTAAATACCCAGATAGGTGTACATGATGGCAGCATGCACCGTTACACTAAAATTGTGTAAAAAAGCGTAATTGTGTAAAAATAAAATAAAGGGTCGTTCAAGTCTTTTAATCTTTTAAATTAAACATAGTAACATTTTCAACATGTGCAGCGGGCCCCAATGTGGAGCTCTATGTAATTGGCGATGATTTCTAGGTTCATTTTGTCCTGAACTCTTCATTTAACATTCCCAGACGTCGTCTCCTACAGTCTGAGGAAAGCTGTCACGTCTCGCCTCTGTGTTTCTATATTTGTGTGTTCTGTTCTGTCAGATTGCATGTGGGAGACTTTTTTTTTTTCGCTTTCTTTGGCAACTACCAGCTGGATATCGGATGAGTCAAGGCAGATTTAGTTTTAATTTAAGCTGCTTACACACACGCACACAGTCGTCCTGCACTCTCTGCATTGCCAGGATTACGCCGAAGTCCAGTACCATTTGGATTTTAATATGGTGTGCATATTTACCGTGTTTTTGAACTGTTGCTCTACGTTTGGTCTTTTAAGATATATAACATGGTTTACGCTGGTCATGTCAGTCCGTGGCAATTTATTTGCGCCCATCTAATTGATGTGTCTTTTGATTTCGATTTCAGCCTCTGTCTGGATTTTTGCCGGAATATGCCGTGACGTGCCGGTCAGTCTGTGAGCGCCAACAGGATCCCGTTAGGTAACGTTTCCCTCAAGTCTGCGAATAGAGAAGGACATGGACAGCTCGGTCACTCTGTGGCAGTTCCTGCTGCAGCTTCTGTTGGATCCCAGCAATGACCAGCTCATCTGCTGGACCAATGACGACGGAGAGTTCAAACTGCTGCAGGCAGAGGAGGTGGCCAGATTATGGGGTGCCCGCAAGAAGAAACCCAGCATGAACTACGACAAACTCAGCCGGGCTCTGCGTTACTACTACGACAAGGTGCGTATTGTCAGCAAGCACCTGAAACGTTGCGTTTATTCTCATTTATTCTTTTTATTTACACATAATTTACTTTTTTAGTGACAGCTGATCTTATAAACCTGCATCAAGGAAGAAGTTTGTAAAACAGAAACAAATTTAAATCAATACAACTATATTAAAGGGGTCATATGATGTTGCTAAAAACAACTTTATTTTGTGTATTTGTTTTAGTGCAATGTTTATGCGGTTTAAGTTTGAAAAACATTATTTTTCCATTGTTTTTCCTCTAAGCTCCCCCTTCCTGAAACGAGTTGATATGTATAAAACTCATCTTTCTAAAAATGATGGCTCTGTTTGGCTATCCAGTGCGTTGTGATTGGCCGAATACCTCAAGCATCTAACGGAAATGTTACACACCTTACTATAATGTGGCCCAGTGCTATGACACCAAAAAAATAAGAGTCAGTGGCCAAAACTCATGTTTGAATAGTAAGTAGCAGGTTCTTTTAATAAGAAAATGTAGCTTACTAAAAGGTTGCGAGTCAGAAGCACAAGACTGTACTTAATTTATAGTCTTCTTTATGGTCTAGTTTATTGAACTCTTCTGGAACAGTACGGTACATACAACTTAAACACTGATTTCTGATTATGTCCTCTTTTGACAAGTTACAAAATCACGTAAAGCAGTATACATTTTACCGTTTATTGGTTTTGTTTTCTTTGTTTGTAAATATAGAGCTTGATGTAGTTCCAGTTCCAGCAATTCAAACTGTAAACTGTTCTACACAATATGCTAACAAATTATCTGTAACTTAATTATATATTATAAAATATTTTATAAATTATGTAAAATTATATTTAAAATATATTTTATAACAACTGTAAATGATAAAATGATTATAATTAAGTTACAAAATAATAATAAAAATAAATAGAAATAAAATAAAAAATATTATTATTATTATTATTATTATTATTATTACTGAGCTAATCTTACAGGCTTTTCTGATTTGCAGGGTAAACACTGCTCATATTTAAATCAGTGTTTACTATAATTGCTAGCTTTCAGCCCTCTCATCGCCCCCACAGTCCTCCACCGGTTTTTGTTGTTGTAAACACACCATCAGGTCACATTGAACTGGAGTAAGAGGGTCACGAGGCCCGTTAGTGCAGTAAGAAAGTCATGGCCTCTCACTAGGAGTTCGTTCTTGAGTGGGAGCCGAGGGTTTGGTGCGCTAGCGTTTTAAGCCTCATCTTGGCACCGCAGGGCAAAATATATCGTTTTCCACATTCTTTCTGGTCTCTTTAACATGGGTTCATTTACTTAATTGCATGTTATTTTGTTAGTCCAAGTGAGAGAGCGTAGAAGAATGCAACAGACTGGATTGTAAAAATGTACATGCGAGAGGTTTTGGTGGATTGTTTGGGTGATTGCTTCGATATTTTTAGTCGTATGTAGAACTGAGTTATTCATCAAACCGAAATAAACACGAATTTTCTCGAATCTCTCTGTTTTTTTCCCTTGCAGAACATCATCAAAAAAGTAAACGGGCAGAAGTTTGTTTATCGTTTTGTATCGTACCCTGATATCCTAAAAGGAGATGCCATGTCTAGGATAGAGGGCGCAGACGGCAGCTCCAACGGACCTCTGCCCCTCTCCGACAAACCTGCAAACATCTCCAGGGATAAAGACAGCAAAGCCGTCCCAGATCGAGGTGCAGGAACACCGGGTCAGTCCAAACCGTCCAGCCGGAATGACTATATCCACTCCGGCTTGTATACGTCCTTCACGTTGACCTCTCTGCAGTCGGGAACGCAGCTTTTTAAATCCATGAAGATCGAAAATCCAGGAGAAAAGCTAATGGAGAAAAAGGCAGCCCAAGAATCGCCCCAGCCACCCACCGTCATTAAATTCGGGACCATGCCACAGAGCAAACACAGCGCTCCGTCTGTTATAGGGATGCCTGAACTTCTAGCACAATCTGCTCAAGCCTCACTGCCCGCTCTGACGGAGCAAGAGGCCAAACAGGCCGCCGTCTCGCACGTAGTGTGTGCGTTTGTGGACAATCCCACCTCAGAGAACGCCATGATGGGCTTCCCGTTCTCAAGAATCTCTTCATCGCCTCTCACTCGTTCCCAGTCGCCATCCTCCTCTCCGATGACGGACTCCCAGGAGCTGGTGATTGACAGCGAAATCGAGTCCCTCTCCTCACAGCCTTCAGAGTTACAGCTGCAGGTATGACACTTAGTGCTGATGCCTGCTTATGCAGTTCTGCCTCTGGGAAAATACAATAAAATATAAATCATGTCAGAGGAAGGGTGGTGTCCTAGAATCCTGGAGCTTTTCTGAACCAGAAACATGCACAAGAAGATGTTTAGGCGTCTCAATATTTGATTGTATTTTGATTCAGAGAGTTGCTGTTACAAAATTATTCTTGATTAGATTCAGTTTTTTTTTTTTATAGTGTCTCATCAGAGCCAGTCAGTGTGAAAAATAAAACATTGAGAAAACTTAAGTTTAAAGTAACCAGCTTCAGCAGATTTTTAGAATTTTCTCAAATTGTTGAAGTTGAGAGAACTCAAAAATCTGCTGAAGCTGTTTGCTTTAAACGTTTTATTTTTTCTTTGTTTTTACACTGTACGTCTTGTTTGTAGCATATGTCTTTTCAATAAACAGAATTGTTCATAGTTCATTTATGAATAACACTTATGTGTGTGTGTGTATATATGTATGTGTATATATATATATATATATATATATATATATATATATATATATATATATATATATATATATATATATCATATCATATTATGCTTTAATGTAGCAGGAATAGGGCCTTAAATCACTTTAAATAAAAATGTAATAATTTTCTAAATCAAGCATATTTTGTAATGTTAATATTAAAAAAAATGGTCATCTCAATGCTTTTAAAATTCTGCAGTGTATTGTACAGTGATCATGCCCGTCTTTTTCTCCTTGTCTTGATCTGTCAGGATCAGCCCACCTCTGTTTCCAAGGGCACTGTAGCAGTGTCTGAGATGTCTGAATCTCCACCACGCAATCTCAGCGGAAAGTCTAAGAAGCCCAAAGGCCTGGAGTTGATGCCCACGCTGGTGGTGACCAGCTCTGACCTCAGCCCTCTCAGTCTGTGCAGCCCATCCCTCCCAACGGCCTCTCTCACCCCAGCCTTACTGCAGGTCAGTATCCTCCTGACCTCCCCGTCACACATGGACAATGCTGTTGTTTTTTGTTTTTTTTTTTGCTGTCATTGATTTGTTGGAATCATCAGACCATCAGCAGATTTTGTGTGGGGTCACATTATGTGTTTGTCTCACTAGAGGTATATCCTCTTGTGCAGTTGTCTCACATCTTTTATATATTGCTCAGCCGGAAAAGTACAATTTACCAAGTTTGGACCACTATTTATCCTATTCAGGCCACTAACTACCCATTTAGACAGAATACAAGTGCTTGACCAATACACTACTGTATTTTCAGGATCATTACTCCAGTCTTTAGTGTCACACGATCCTTCAAAAATCATTCAGATATGTTGATTTGCTGCTCAAAAACATTTATTATTATTATTATTATATATGTTGAAAACAGCATTTAGAATTAATAGAAAGTTCAGTAAAACAGCATTTATCTGATATACAAACCTTTATTATATATTTTATAACATTCTGTGTCATCGCTTATGATTAATTTAAAGCATCCTTGCTGAATAGTCATTTATATATATATAACATAAATACATTAATTCTATATATGTATCTATCTCTCTTGAATAAAAAGTCGGCATATTAGAATAATTTCTGAATGATCATGTGACACTAAAGACTGGAGTAATGATGCTGAAAATGTAGTAGTAAATTGCATATTAAAATATATTCAAATTGAAAGCAGTTTATTTTAAATAGTAAACGTATTTCACAATATTACTGCTTTTGATGTATTCTGCATTGTATAAATGCAGGCTTGGTGAGCACAAAACATTTGTTTAAAAAAATGTTATTGTTCAAAAACAATGAGTTTTCTTTTTTTCTTTTTTTTTGTTGGTGAAATGTGCAAATCTTGTCCGAATCCGTTTAATACGCAAAAAACGCTTGCAGACAGGCTGTAGTAAAATTACAAGAAAAATGACCAACGATGATAAAAAATCATCACCATCTCAGAGTTTCGTTTTTAATAAGCACTTACAACTAACATATAACCAATGTGTGGTTTATGACAAGGTTGAATCGTAGTCCTTTTGGTTGCGTTGATGTAGTTTGGAGACACCAGAGGGCAGTAGTGCACCACTTGAACTCGAGATGTTCTGCCTTGGAGACTCATTGGCTGTTTCATGATCGTGATCATATGGTGAGGTTTAGCTGGATGCTGCTTTGATGGATCACCTCGTTAAGACTGCACAATCTTTGCATTTACGAGCACTCATACAGCCAGCCCCAAAGGATCAACCTCCTGCTGTCTCTTCAGCGAGATGAAAGATGAAATATACTATAATTCAAATCTATTATTTATGGTTTTTGGGGAAATGCAGCACCCTTGCCCCGTGATTAATTCTTATTGCTTCTTAAAGTCTCATTAAGCCACTTTTAATTAAACATTTATATTTCAGGGTTATGCCTCTTGCAAATGCTTTTGTGCCACGAGTGTTTGGGAAGGCATCTTTAATGAATGCGAGTCATTTTGTATAAAGGTCTGAAAAAGTTCACATTTGTTGCAGACACCCCTGCTGCTCACACCCAGCCCACTTCTGTCCAATATCCATTTCTGGAGCACACTCAGTCCGGTGGCACCCCTCAGTCCAGCCCGGAGGCAGGGCACGCATACCCTCTTCCAGGTGAGCCCCTAAACTTAACAGCGGTTTTCACACTCGGGTCCAAACCCAAATTTGATTCCAACCTCCGCAAATGTTGTCATTCGTATTCTAATCACGTCACGTGAGAGCACCACAGATACTCATTTAACCCGAAATGGTGCTGGTGCGCAAACAAGCCTGTATTTCCACTGATAAAAATCATAAGCAACACGATACAAAGCTTTTAGTGAAAACCGCTTTGTTGAATATAATGGGAGCGATCTTTTTGTTTGAGGTTTAGAGTTGTGTAGGATTCCCACGGTCCTGGTAATATCAGGGAGTTTCAAAAATGTCATTTTTAAACCTTAAAATATATTTGTAGTGAAGTATTTATTTTCACAGTATGATTCTATTTACAACAAATGCATTACGATATTTTAATTATAATATGTTCCTTTACAGTTGCTGTTAAAATGTATTTTTAATTATTTGGCGTAGTCATGGGCTGTTAATTATTGAATATCAATTTATGATTCAATTTATGATTTCTCGCGGACTCATTAGCTTCAACGTGAACTATAACTTTGCTGCTTATTAATAGTTAGTAAGGTAGTTGTTCAAGTGCTGGGAAGGATTAGGGATGTAGAATATGGTTATGCAAATTATATAAGCACCCAATAAACAGCCAATGTGTTAATAAAAGTCATGGAAATAAGCAAATGTTTCCTATTATAGTTAATTATTTTACTCAGCTTTTTTGCAATTAAATGTAATAGTTTTAGCACCAATAAGTAAAAAAAAACACTGTTTAAATCAGCTTTAGACACATTGAGATGTTCACAGTTAAATTACATCACGCCAGAAATTCCTTTTAGTTTTTTTTTATTCTGTTTCTTTTCTTTTTATCAGTTTCCGTCTGTCCTGAGTTCCACACAGTTCTCTGTTCCCGTGTATAATTTAGACGGCACCAACACGCCCGGCCCTCTCTCGCCCGACCCACAGAAGACATAAGACGGGGACAAAGACCGGCACACTTCATCTTTGCCTCATGCTCTTGATTGATAAACACAGATTAACCTCATTCTGTTCACCTGATTTGGGACCCTTCAGGTAACAAAGATTTATGACCGCCGTTGAAGCGTCAAGAGCATCCGTTTGACTCTCGAACCTTTGCGATGTCACCGCTACTTTTCCTTCGGATGTATATCAAGCCATCAGACGGTGTCTGCGGGACACTGTAAATCTTTCGTTTCTATTTTTTTTTTAAAATGCGCTGGTCTTCAGGGATCGGCGCTAGTGTGACTAAAGCAGATGGCCGTTGATCTGCACAGCTGCCAAAATGGGATTTCATCTCAAAACGTCCATTGTTCGATCGTCAGATTGAATGTCCTTGCGTTTTGTTTCTCGTGGATCAGACGCAGAAGAGATTCTCACGTGACGTCGGCGCCGTGTGTTTGTACAGCGAGATCCTTGTTCTGCTTTGGATAAAGACGGATCATTTTGTACATAATCCAACAAGTTCACCTCGTCTCAACTCGTGTTTGCCTTTTGTTTGAGAAGTTCTCAAACAAACCTGCCTTGCCAAGCTAAACCGCCCCTTTGCCTTGTGATTTTGATAATGGTGACCTCTGTTTTATCTTGTACCTTTCCTCATGCTGCTCTTACCGCCATGCGTTTAAAGTGTTCTGTAATGACATAAACAGCACTGCACTTATTAGGGCTTTCGCTCCTATTCCTGTTTACTAGCCATCCAGAAAGTAGTGAACTAGTTGGCTTATTTTACTAAAATAATGTCCCCCAGGGACGCAGTTTGCGTACAGCTTGCCTGTCTACATCTACAATTCGGCGGTTCGCTCGGCGACGCTAACGGGCGCAACCTTCAAACACTTTGTCCTTCGAGAGCCACATGAACACAATCACTTGACGTAACGAATACAATCAGAATCAGTAGAAGTTTATTTGGGATAATTCACCAAGTCATTCCAAACCTGTATGTCTTTCTTTTTTTATGAGGAACGCAATCTTTCGGGCGAACAACGTTCGCAACATTCGACCCCATTGACCTTCGATTCGGAGACGTATAATTGCAAATATCATCTTTTGTGTTCCAAAGAAGAAATAAAGTCATGGGGGTTTGCAACAAAATGACATTTCGTTCACTTATGAATATTGAGGCTAACACTCAGGGCGTTCTTGATGTAACCCTCATCACGCTTTAAAATGACATCTTATAACATTAACCCCATCTTTTTTTGGTGCTTTGACCATGATGCACATTTTTGAGTACGGCAGATTGGCGTCGCTCACGCTGCAATGCTTGATGGCGACTGTGTAATGAAGCGTGTTTCCAAACACGCCCCAACGCCATTGAACCATTACCGTAACGCCACCAGATATGCCCCATGCTTATCATGCAAATCTTTTCGTATAAACCATTTCCTCCTCTCTGAAAGACTGGAAGCCATTAGGAATGATTTCAGTTGAGTGGGAAAACCCAAGGACTTGCTTTACTCCAATAGACCGCCGCTTCACCATTAATCTAATGGAGCGTACACAGCATAAAATGGAATGGAACGGCACCGGCTCAGTGCTTAAAGCCTTATCCCGCCATTAGGATGGTTGGATTGCTGGCGATCGGTTGGATGTGTACCGTAACTGGATGGCTGTCTGTAGAGCCTGTGCCAAATGCTCAAAACCATTCCTGCATTTGTCAGCTTTCCCAGTGTTGTGCAAGATTCAATCCCCCTGCAGAATGCAATCTACCTTGGACAACGAGGCAAAGCTGTTTGTAATGCCCAGTCAGAAGTGTCTGCCATTGTTGTAGCTGGTTAGCAAGGTCCAGTTAAAGGAATAGTTCACCCAAAAATGAAAATTCTGTCATCATTTACTCATCCTCGAGTGATTCCAAATCTGAATGAATTTCTTTGTTCTGCCGAACACAGAGGAAGACGCAACCAGGCTGTTTTGGCTCACCATTGACTTCCATAGTATTTCTTTTCCTAATATAGAAGTCAATGGTGACCCAAAACAGCCTGGTTATGAACTTTCTTTAAAATATCTTCCTTTGCGTTCGGCAGAACAAGTAAATTCATGCAGACTTGGAACTACATAAGGGTGTGTAAATGATGGCAGAACTATTCCTTTAACCCTTTCTGGTAGGTTAGACTGTATATTTTTCTCCATTGATGGTCATTCAGAACTGCCATGCATTTTTGAAGGGAACAAATATATTTGAGTTTGCATTATAATAAATATATGCAAAAATTTAAATTACACTTGTTTTAAGAAATACTTTCATCCAGGAGGATGAAATAAATAAATAGTTAAAAGTCAGTGAAGATATTTCTATGTACTTTTGAATGTTCTAAATGTCAAAGAATCTACATCATTTTGAACAAAATTAAAGTCTCAATAGAAATATTTATTACAGTTATATTAGCATATTATACTAACTAAATATAAAGTTTTTTACAAGAATAAAATACATTTTTACTAAATACAGTATAAAATACAGTATTAATTCACCGTTTTACTGTTTTTGCTTTAGCCTTCAGAAACATTAAAAAGAAACAACTTTCACACAATTTTGTGTGCCATATTTCAAGTATCATTTAAAAGATTCATTGATTGAAGTAGTGTTTATGATCAAGCATTGTATCGAATACCCAAAGCACGTTTGTGTTCTGAAAGAAAATTGAATATTGCACAACTGCAGCGAATATATTTAAGCATCTGAACCAAATTCTGCAGCAAAACGTGTGATGTCAATGCAGTGCCAGGGTGTTGTTTTTGTAGAGTGTTTGCCGGTTTTCCACCTCCACTTATAAACCAGTATAGGAAATTATTACCCATATGTTGCACAATATAAAATCCTACCTCTAAGAGTCTTAAACTCGGCAAGCCGTGATTTGTAACTGACATGCATTAGATGCAAAACTGGAAAAAGGCTTAAATGCTGACATTCAAATTGCAGAAACCGAGCTCTGCTCTGTTAGTCCCTCCCTATAGGACCACTTAAAGTGCAATGACAAAAATACAAAGGGACACACACACACACACACACACACACACGCGCGCGCGCACGCACGCATATACATACGTATAAGCAAGAACTGTTTAGCATCTCAAATTAAGCTCTCAGGTATTGTATGATTACCCACAGTTCACAAAGCTCCGTGTTTATACCTAACATACATAAAGTGATTGGAGTTGAACAAACTGCAATTTCACCCTCATGCTAATGCGGTGCCTTCTTGTCCTGTTGTCTGTCACAGGATACATAGGATTGATCTGTGTTAAAATGACTTTCGACAGCATTTGTGAGCACAAGAAAAGTTTTAGGATTCAATTTCTTTTGTCCTAAAACCCAAATCGTTGTAAAGTAAATGTTACATAATTGCAAGCTTAAGTTGTATTTAACCCAGAATAGTTAATTAACATATCATGAACGTTGATGCTAAGAGCTAGAATCTGTATTCGGATCCAGTGGGAAGCGGATCATATGAAATATTGAAGGTTTACTCATACTTTCTAGTGCTGTCTGTATGCATAAATGAAGCACAGAGGCGTTTTATTCCATTTAATAGCTGTACAAGAAGTTTTTTTTCTCATTTTTTAAAGTTTTTCTGAACTTGTATGACTCAATGAGATGTTTTGCAGAACGTCCCGACCAAACACAAAGATACGTACGATTTGTGCTTAATAATTGTTTTTGTTTCTGAAGCCATACCGTTACGTGCAAAGTGCATAGAACTTTTCCAAATCGAATTTATGGTGCTTCTGTGACCTTTTTGGACCTGTAAATCTTTTCATTGCGCGGAAAAAGAGCAGCTCGGACATTCTGCAAAATACCTTCTTTTGGAGGAAAGAAATTAAGGTGGATTTTAAAATATTCCTTTAGGAAAACGTTTCTTTGTACATACAGTAAGACGTGACGGGGTGTCTGTAGCACTGTGCTGTTATTCTTTCACTTTGACCCGTTTTCCCGAGGTCCTGTATTGCGAAAGCGTCTTCATTTGCATTCCTGCAGAATTCGGGCCGTGTTTGATTGCTCTTGCCTGTATCGTGAGCACCGCACATGCAATTGCCTTCTCATAGAGGGATATTGAGTTGCTTAATGCCTTTTACATTTCGAATAATGGATTTTGTGCAGTGTGCAATGTGATTTGTTTTTTAACCCGTTTCCATTATTTTTGTTAAACGCTCTCTTACCCGCTTAGATTCTAATTTTTATTTTTTTTAGCTGTTGTTTGGGAGGAAATGCAGCTTAATTTGGCTGCGATTATTTTTACTTCATTAAATAGTCATTTGTTACGTTTCTATGAAAATGCTAATTTCTCCCTGTAATGGATAAAATGGGATTGTTGTATGTGTTTAGTTGTTAAGAAACGATGTCTTTTTGTTTGAATTTGGTTTTCTCCCAAGAACATTTACCTATTGTAGCCATACCGAACATCTGTTGTATTTTAATGTGAGCCTAAAGCACTTAAAATAGTTGATTTTTTTTTTTTTCCCTCTCTCCCATTTCGGCACTTTGTAATTTTTTTTATATTTTAAAGAATGTGTTGTTAAGCTAATCTCATTCTATTACCAGCTCCACCACCCCAAACACTCACATTTTGGTTTCGAATCAACATTCGTAAACTATGCATTTTAAACTTTTTTGCTGCACAGAGATTTTGTAATTACTTCTAATTAATTCCAGCATAAATAAAATTGTATTTTATGATTGCTTTTTCGATTACTGTAAATGTATTTTCTCTTCAAAGAGATTCGCACTCCAAAAGTCAAAAAGCTCTATTTTAGAAATAGAAAAAAGGCACTTTGTATGAATGGGGTACAAAATGGCAGCAAACGCCAGTCTTAAAGGGATAGTTCAGCCGAAAATGAGAATTCTGTCATTAATTGCTCGCCCGCATGGCGTTCCAAAACCGCAAGATCTTTGTTCATCTTCGGAAATGAACCGTCTTAACTGTGTCCTTACTACTTTTCAGAGCTGTCTATGCAGGGTCAGAAGGCTCTCAGATTTCATCAAAAAAAAAAAAACTAAGGTCGTACAGGTTTGCAAAAATACAGGGGTGAGTACTTAATGACAGAACACACACATACACACACACGTCATTCCTATTGGTAAATTTGTACACATTGTTCTTAACCATATACTTAATTCCGATATATGTAGCTAATACTTTACAATAATTTAACATTAATGTATTAACATGAACGAACAATGAATGCTACATTACAAACTTTATTAATCATAGTTAAGAAATAAAAATACAGTAATTCATTGTTTATTCATGCTAGTTCACAGTGGATGTCTCTTTATAATTTATATGAAGCTTGTTTACCACTGAATACAAACCAACAGTGAAAATTATTTGAAACTCCATCCATTGTTTTATTTGAACTTTATTGCAAGAGCACCACAACAAAAATTACAAATCAACTCTTTAACCCATATTTCTCAAATTCTGATAAGAATATATTTTATATATTATAAACTCCATATACAAATTACCATCTTTATGTATCATAAAATATTAAATACTAGTATCTTTGATATTTTAAACATGCTAAGTTTAAAAGCTAATTTGTACCCTATTGCTGGAAAGTGCAGATGTTTCAGAAACATCAGTTTTTTTCCCCATCCTCTAAAAGTCATAACTGCATTGCGTTTTGAACAATATTTTATTTCTCATGAGCAAATTTGTATTTTGTGGAAAAAAAAGAAAAAAGGGAAGATGTAATAAAACGTGTGATCAATCCTACTGTTAAGGTACAATATTGACACGAAGTTTTCGATATTTTTGTGCAAATGTTTTTTCACATTGTCTTTCTCTCAAATGTTTACAAATTCTCTGTTCATTGGCGTACCTGTTGTACTAATCTGTGGATGTTGGAAGGGAAGGAAGATTTCTATAAAAAAAAAAAAAAAAAAAACCCAAACAAATGTGTAACTCATTTTGGCTCGTGTGTCTTGATCAAATACAGCTGCAGAAAGCTGACCTCGTTTGTGCAGCGATTGTGTTAACGTTAGCAGGTCTGACACCTGCGTAAAGCAGAAAAAACAAATAAAATGTTACCCAGGCCAAGAAAAACACGCTGACACGGCAACCTCCTACAATCAGGATCGCCCACCTGAGCTCCGAGGTCACTGGTTTAGAGGAACCGACACAATACAAGGAAACTTTTCCAGGAAGACGGTAGGACGTCGTTTTTGGACCTCTTAACCACAAATGTGCCATGAGGACATCGGATTTTGGCAGAAAATTAATTGGCTGCTCATCTGTGAGTGAGACTGACCGTCGGTAGGGTTTGAATAAACCCAGTCCAACTCAGATTCTTACGGCCGCTTTGTAGGGATTTTACATATTCCAAACAATACTGTATTTTCGTCAACGTTTTGACCCAATAAAAACCACTGGTGTTCAAATAAACACTAAACCAACTTTTCTATAGAAAAGTTACTATATTGCACGCGTCCAGTTACGCTGAAGCCATTGGGAATGATTGATAGTGACATCTGTGCACAGAGATCATTTCGCTCATCAAAAATATTTGAATACAAAAATAAAGCTTTAATTCATTTACGTTTAGCTCTGTTGATTGTCAATAGTTTGCATGATCGTCCACGGTTCTGTCCCTGAGTCGACAACACCATTGTCCCTTTTGCTCCTGTGGTATCTTCATCCATCCTCTTCACTGTTATGGATCGATGGATGCTTTCTGCTCCGACGTGTCCCACGAGTTCAGCACGGCAGCAGAACAGGTCTTGATTCCGTTTTCCTCAAGTCTTTCGGGTGGGGAGTTATTAGGGAAAGCTGTATTTAAAAAAAATAAAACAAAGACTTTTGCAACTTTTTGCAAACACAATCAAAGACTATTTTATTCAAGGCTAGGTACCGTGAACGCAATGCAGGTGGCTTTGAATAAAAGCATCTACCACGTACATTAGAAAAAGTCGAGTTTCATGTTTTAGAGCGATCATGGCCAACGATGGGAATTAAGAGAGTGGACGTACCTTCTGTGAAGCTTTTGTGACTTTGCTGGACGAAGAACAGCAGAACGAAGAAAGCGAATCCCAGGCAGCCGAAGATCATTCCGCACAACATGAAACTGAAGCTTCCTTGATTGTGCATCACCTGAGAGAGGAAAAAGTTCAAGTCAACGGTCACAAGAATAGCAAAACTGGTAGACCGTGACGGCGCTAGTAATGCAAATGTCGAGGGTTCAATGCCCAGGAGCTAAGAATGAAACATTCAAGTCAGGCTTACCGAACCCACGAGCACCTGGAGTAACATCTCGCCCATCCCTGCGCTGGTCACCAT
Organism: Puntigrus tetrazona; assembly: GCF_018831695.1. Classification (NCBI taxonomy): domain Eukaryota; kingdom Metazoa; phylum Chordata; class Actinopteri; order Cypriniformes; family Cyprinidae; genus Puntigrus; species Puntigrus tetrazona. The sequence goes on from NC_056709.1 coordinate 7,742,894, forward strand.
GACTGCGGTGGCACAACCTGAAGATGAAACAAAATACAGTCCACACGAAATGGAAACATTCAAACTGCCATTGAAATCTGATGACAAATGAACTTAAGTTAAATAACAGTAAGCTCAGGGCTTAAAATATATATTGGGATAATTAGCATACTTTGTGAAAATTATTGTCATTCTCAAAACTTTTTGCAATGCTAAATTACACTGGAACTGCTTGCGTGCGCGCAGCGCATACATTTACTTAAAGAAACACTCCACTATTTACGCTCATTTTCCAACTGCCCTAGAGTTAAACTGTTTTACCACATTCAAATCCATTTGGCCGGTCTCCTGATCTGATGGTAGCTATTTTAGCTGTAGCTTAGCACAGATCATTAAATCTGATTAGACCGTTAAAAAAATCGTGTTAAAAAAAATTATCCAAAGTGTTTTGATATTGTTCCTAGCTGTGGACTATTTTCAGGCTCTTCGTAATATCATTGCACCTACTGTACCCAATATATGGCAGCGAAGTTCCTCGATTATTACGCGGAAATGGGAGTATAGTTCATAGCCATATCAGTCTAGAAAATGTTTAATTTTCCTTAGTACATGACGTAACAACAAAAGAGTCAAGTTTTAAATAGGATTATGTATTATTTATAACTCCATTTTGGTCATTTTTAAGCTAAAGGTGTAATCAGACTTAATGATCTATGCTAAGTTATGCTAAAAGTGATATCACCAGACCCGGAGATCGTCTGAATGGTTTCAAAAACTGTAAAACCCAACTCCTTAACACCAGGGCAGTTGGAAAATGAGCCTGTGTTTAAAAATAGTGAAGTTTTCTTGCAACAGCGATGAGATTTCTCCCGTTCGTTTTTATTCAGATCGTCCAGCATTCATCAATATCTGTTACAGCTGAATTCAGTCGGTCCGGACCTGCTCTAATGACAGGGATATTTTTAACGATAATGGCATTTTTTTTTAATTGCTTTACCCTAACAACCCCCATATCTGCAGCACACAGAGGGCGCTCGGTAATTAGCCATTTATTTTAATATAATTCCTCCCAAAGGGTTTGACCGCTGGGTTTAAAAAGGATCGTTTCCGCTGTAAGACGTGAGACCTGTCGGGCCAAACCTTTCCAGAGAGTCAAAGGCCGATGGCGTAAAGAATTAAATGGGGCGTCTCCTGTTGCCTTCGGCTCAGCGGTAAACCTTGAATAAATACTGAACTGCGAAACCACCAATGGCTGCTGTCAAATCAATGAAATCCGTGGACAAAAAGGTGATTTAACAATGCCAGAGACAGCAGCGGTCCATCTGTCGCAATACCTTTGTACTCCAGGACGTCTTCGGTGAATGCGAGCATGCAGGGAAAGATACTGCTTATAAATAGGCCGAGACAGCAGGTGCCGATGAAGAGGAACACACTGTTGTTGGAGAAGATCAGCAGCAGAAGTAGTGTGACTATCACACCCACCTACGAGAGAGCAGAATGGAGAAGATTTGCATTCGGACGCGCACCGTCAACAAAGGCTTTGTTATTTGAGGTGAACAACCCCCTTCTTTATCAGCGCGAGGAGCGGAAATTAAGAGGCCCGCTGTCGTAAACTTTTGGCGCAAATGAAAGCGTGAAATGAGAAAGGAGCCTTAGTCACACCAGATAAACAAATGGTCCGTCTGGAGAATGGACAGGGCAGAGCAGGATGCAGAATAAGGATGTTTGTTCCCGTCCAAAGTTTCCCTCTGTGAATTGTGGGTGACACGCCTTCTTTTTTTTTGATAGTGTAAACCTCTTTTATAGTCCAGCAGTCTGCCAGGAGAGAGTCTGGAACGGACTGACAAACGATGCTTTTCTAAGCTCCGCCCCCCACTTGGTTGATGCGTGACCACAATACCAGCATTTTGGCGGCTTGAAAATGCTAAATTGGTTTCAAAGAAACACTGATGATCAAAACTGCAACAAATAACATGTAAAATAATACATACATAATACACAGTTTCTGTAACTGGTTACTCAGTTTTTGTACATTTTTCGAAAATCATGTTTTATTGTATTAGCTGTATTTTTTTATTTTTTTTACCAAAAATAGCCCAACTGAGATTAATTGACGCACAATGAAAAAAAACATGATTTTTGAAGTCAATACGTTTTTGCAATTGAGATATATAAGAAATATCCACCAGGTTTTAGTCCTCTATAACTATAAATTCTTCAGTTAGAGTAAACCTTTATCTTTACTACCAGCCAAAAGTTTGAAATTGTATTTTTAAATATTTAAATGACGGCAAATGGCTCTCATAGCTGAGCAATGAGAATGCCTTTTGCACGCAAAGAAAAAAAAAGACTTTGTTCAATAAATAATTCGATAATTTTCTCTCCTCTGTGTCTATCGCCACAGTGGCATTTTGGAGAATATTCATTGAACGCACCACATAAATGTGCATAGTAAACGTATCGCGGCTGGCAGAAGAGCATACGCAGTTCGAGTCCTGTGTATATTATACAAAATGGTGCTTAGGTGCTTAGGAAACGTGGGTAAGTGAATAATGACAAAATTGTGGCGTATCCCTTTAAGAGTCAGCAACAACTGTTTTTTTTGCAAATAATTCCATGAAACTGTCTTCAAAAGCAAACCGAAGATACTGACCTGACTAACGATGAGCAAGCGCACAGGTTTAAACCGGTAAGACAGAGGAATGGCAGACAGTCGGCCGACAGTGATTGCCGCCCAAAACACGCATGTCAAGTATCCTGCGGTCTTGTGAGGTAGATTCACAGGGGGCGCCACTGCGTAGGTGTACACGAAGCCCGTGTATGAGCCCTGAGGTGCGCCAGATTAAATAATACATGAGTTCAAGTAATTAAGCAAATACTCTTAAATTACAGAGCTGAAGCGGCTGTGAAGTGCTAATCCTGCTTACCACTATACCGTCAGAAAAGAAGAGCACCAAACCCCCGAGGATATGGATCCCAAAGAAAGACAGCGGAAAGCTGTGCGCGTTGCCAAGGAGACAGCAGCCGAACAAGTCTACGTGGCCTGAGGAGACAAGAAGAGCGGGATGATGACAGAAAGCTTCTTTCTGGCTTTTATGCACATCTGACGGCGTGTTGTTTCTGACATGTGCTTCAACGCTAACTGGGAACGTTGTCTGATCCCACACGCTAATTATTTCATCAACGTCAGTGGTGCAGAAGTGCCGGAATCTTACTTCTGGAAGTCTCTTTCTGAGGTCCGGTGTCTTCTGTCAGACCCGCGGTACCCCAGGTTTTCATTGCTAGCACGTCTCCGTCTAGTAAACGCCGACTGGGGTCTGATCCGCACGAGAACAGACGCTCCCGATACATCAGGATTAATATGCCGATGGGTACGGGAAGCTGCCATGAAGAGAAGAGAAGAGAAGAGAGTTATGCGTGTAAAAAGACCGGTGAAGGAATCGTTCCTTTGAACGGATTCAATGTAACCCGCTTTGAAAAGAGATAGCTCGCCTAAAAAATATGCGTCATTAAATACTCACCTTCAAACCTGCAAGACATTGGTTCGTCTTCAGAACTCAATTGAAGATACTTTCGATTAAATGCATTCATATAGAAATTCAATAAAGTCGTTATTTTCTTGTAGATTTGTAACATTAGGGTTGACCCTCTGATGTAACAGACTGGTTTAATGATGTCTGTACTACCTTTCTGGGCCTTGATCGTGTCGGTTGTGTTGCTGTCTATGCAGATTCAGAAAGCTCTCAGATCAAAAATATCTTCATTTGTGTTCCAAAGATGGATGAAGGTCTTGCGGGTTTGGAACGATGGGCGAGTAATAAATGACACAGTTTTCATTTTTGGGTGAACTAACCTTTTAAAACTCTATTGTAAAGAAGACTCGATGGAAACTATTTAACTGACAGTATTAACTAGCATAAATGTACATGCATAAACTACACACACACACACACAATGCCAAATTAAACTTACGATTTTAACTAGAAATGTTATTCAATCTGAACGAAACACAAAAACAGCATACGGCCCGAATGAGAGCTCAGGTGGCACTTACCGAACAGTGCTTATAAATACCACTATATTATTACTATATTACATTTTTTCCCCCTTTGCTACACTGATCAGGTGTTAGGTGTCTAATCGTTATACTAACACTATTTATCCGCTATATTATAGCCAGCTATATAACAGCTAACAGAGCTGTTAGATGGAAGTACAGTTGCCAAAGAGACAATCTCGAAACATTTCTTTTATTCAAATACCCTCGCAGCCGCCCTTCCTTCGACGTTAGAGCTGACAGAGCACTTAGTATCCACACAACAAGTCAGCGTTCTGACGGCAAGCCCGTAAAACGCTCAATACAAAAAGCCCTTACATTGATGATAGCCATGATCCAGAAGGCGTAGGAAACGTTGGTCACCACCTCTCCGTCGGTGTGGAGGTGGACACTGGACAGGTTGTGCACATGTCTGCCTGCCAGCTTGTTCCTCAGATGAGTTAATGATGTGGCGTTGGTGCTGCTGTTCCCAATCACACAGCTGGTCTCGGACAGGAAGGGGTCAGCGATGAGGGGACTCACCAAAGCGCCGAGACCCACAAAGAAGTGAAGGGCCTAGAAGAGATCAGAGAAGGAGAATCAGCGATGATGTTCTCCTTCTGAGAGAAGATCCTCACAAAGCAAAAGTTTTTAGAGCAACTTTATAAAACACAGTTCTGATTGGATGTTGAAACGATGACCCGCAACGTCAGGAAGAAATCAATAGCTCATAGAAACTTGTCACATTTACAATGGCGGCAGGTTGAATCCAAATTAATTATATACTAACTTTTTAAGTATTTTAGTACTTTATGTGCTTTTGTTATTCATCATTTTGTATTACATCGGTTTTCTTTTTATTATACAATTAACAAAAGCAGAAAAAAGCACGTAGCTTGCTTTATTCTTTTTCTATTCTATCTGTTTTTTATTATATAAATCAAACCAAAACCTTTCTAGCACTTGTAAATCATTGCTCTTTTGTTGATTTTGATTGCTTCCCTTGTCCTCATTCGTAAGTCACTTAGGATAAAAGTGTCTGCTAAATAAATGAGTAAATGACAAAAACAATATATATATTATTTGTTATTTTTCAGATTTAGTTTTTACTGTGATTAGGCTAACAATACCAGAACACTGTTAAAAGAACAGTAACTTGTTTTAGTTAATAGTGATAGCCCTGGAGTTATCATATTCATCTTTTTTAAACAGAATAAAGAACATACACTGTAGTGATTTCAACTCGAGACATATTTTAATATGATTTTAAACAGATCGATTTTGTTTGATTACAGAGTAAATCAGTAGCTCGTTGTGTAAGTTATTCCTAATCATTGCTTTCCACGATCATGTACAAGCAGAAATTCTGTTTTACAACATTGCAATCCAACTATTTAGCTGATGGAGAAAATATAAGCTATGAAATATAAAGAATGTAATGAACTTCCTCCTTATGAAACTGGTAGAGCAACATCCCGCTCTAAATTATGCCGTTGCCATGAAGACTAAGACTGGTGTACTTTGCTTAAATATTTCGTACTGTTAAACATTTTTTACCCTTTTGTATGCTAAGGGTGTATCTGCTTTTTACTTGGAACAGTTTTTGAAAGGGTACAGAAATCTGTGGGATGACGCCAAAACTGGTTCTTATTTATACTTTATTTTTGATGATTTGCAGTTTAAATATTAAGATATTTTGCATTCTGTATGTATGCTGATGGGAAAAACATATCGGCTCAAATGAACATACATGTAACCCTTCCGTATCAATAATTTCCTTAAAAGGTGCTGTGTGTAGGATTTTGTACATAAGTATATAAAGTTAATTATTATGTTAATTAAGTCAATTATTCTCCTTTGAAAATGTGCATAAATAAAATGTGTGAATAAATGCGACAATAAATGCTGTTTTATCTACTTTCTACTCACCCAAGAATCCTAAAAATTTATATTTTCCATTAAAAGAAAGCGCACAATTATTTTCAAAAATATTAATAATAAAAAATGTTTCAGCATATTAGAATGATTTCTGAAGGATTGTGTGATACTGCTGAAAACTCTGCTTTTTAAACTTTTAAATATACTGAAACATAATATTTCACACTATTGTAATTTTTATGTTTTTGATAAAAAAAAAGGCGGCCTCTGTTAGCATCAGACTTTGCTTTTGAACTCTAGTGTGTATATCGTTCATAAGAACTCCATTTGTGTTCTAGCGAAAAGTCAAACGGGTTTGAGGGTGGGTATAGATGACAACAAGACATTTTGTTTAAAGAAAATGATTTGTATGCATTGCGTGTAAAGGCGTCATACGTGTGAATGGCATACTCCGCCACAACCTTTCAGACAAACACTGTAAAGGTAAAGGTAAAAAAACTGCAAGGTAAAAAAAAAAATTATATTTTGGAAGTTACTGAGTAGACTCTGACCTGCAGGAAAACGGTGGAGTCTTTCTGGTAGATCTTGACCAGCTGTAGGTTAGAGATGGTGTCGATGATGCCCATGGCGAGACCAGATACAGCCAAGGCAAAGGCCAACAAGAGCAACTTATGGCATAGCGGGATGATGGCAAAAACCACGGAGATGGTGAGGCTGGACACGGCCAGCGCTGACAAAGAACTCACAAGCCTAATAGAAACAAATGAAACAAAAAAAAAAAAAACCAAAACATTACAATAATAACAGATTTGAGACAGCTAATTCAAAATGCAGGTTGCCAAAATAAAGTGAGTTCTCTAGGGGTAAAACTTTTTATAGTAGGAAAAAAAAAGTGACTGAGCATATTCAGTAGTATATAAATAAAAAAATCTGAACATATCTCTCTTGAAACAGCCTCGGGTGAGTCTTTTAAAATAAAGTTGTTCTCTGTGGCGTCTCTGTGATGCTGCCTAAGGCGGGATTTTATTTTCTAGATGTCTCTGACTTTATTTTCACCTTGGCCCATTTAATTTCGGTTTACACGACTTATCAAACGCTGCTTGTGCTGATAGCGGGTGATACCGGTGGATGTGTGACGCTTGCTTGCTTGCTTTACACCGGTTTTCTGCCAGTCACGTGCTATCAGAAATGTCCCGCTTAAGTTTATCGCGTTTAAGTGCTTTATTGTCAGAAAGAACAGCAATAAACGAGGGTAACAGTCTTATTAGAAATGATATAAACACTCCAAATGAATTACCCGCGAAAATGAACGCGACATTGCGAAGCTAGCCGGTTCTCGGTGTTAGCTGGCGCTTTATTTGATAACAGATTTTTTATTTTTTTTTAACGGCTTTTATGCGATTAATATCGATCGATATATATCGGCCAGCACAAATTATAAAGCTGAAATAGATATTCAACCAATATCCAGTGGATTTAGTCTAAAATGTAGCATGTTATTGGTGGACAACCATGTAAACATTACTCGCGCTAGTGCATTGTATACCGTGCTCTCATCTCGCTAACATTTCAAATGCTGTTTTCGCTCAATAAAACATATAGAACATGCATCAAATAATTATTTACACAAATAATAGCAGGAGAAAGCATGTCCCTGTCACGATTTGACTTTAAAAGCCAACTTTTAACTTGGATTTACGATCATTCTGATATCAGGCAGCGTTAAGTTGCACGCCATGAACTGAAAATCAACAGAGCGAAACAGACAGAGGTAAACACTGAGAATGCTGTGTGATTAAATATAGTCAAGACTTGAGATAAAGATCTTTTACAAGAGAGCCATTCCCAAATCCACAGAGATAAACAAAGTAATGTGATTATCTGTAATAAGGAAAACAATAAAGAAAGGGACTAGTGTAGCACTGAGAGCACAAGTTTCCAAATAAAAGCTATTAAACGAGACCTGAGGGTAAAACATGACTAAAGCGCGAGAAAGCCAGTATTCGCATAGTTTTACTTGTTTTTCAGCCAATAACTCCATGGTATAGTCTTAGAACTGCGGGGTGACCTACAAAACAAGCTATATAATCAGTTATCATCAACAAATTCGCTTATAGCCATACATATTCTCTCAGCTCTTCCTTGAATGTTGCTTTTAAAAGGGGCAGATGTTGTTCCTCACCCTGTTTGAACCCACTTACAAAACCGCACTTCACAAAAGCGAGTTTCTTTATCATATCTTTATCCGTCAGACAGAACAGCAGGAGGGCAGTGTATGTTTTTATGGCTCGCGTCCCAGATAACCGAGACAGCACCACTTTAATGAGCACATGACTACTACTGGGATTTTCAGAGGGAGGCCACGGATGGGTTCGAAACCGATCAGTCTTAAAGAAATCAAAGAAATCGGTTACCACGATTAGAGGCTGCCAAAAACAGTTTAGTATCGCGCAGGAGGCATTTAAAATGCTTTGTCTCGTGGGGAAGTGACGGAGAGAAAAGAGAAGACAACAACAAAACCTTTGTAGTCACTGGACGAATTTTAAGTTGGAATACACTACGCTACACGTCCGGAGAAGTTGATGCTAATCGCCAAAACCAGAGCCAGTCTGCAGATCTGATTTGACAGATTTCATCAAAAAAAAAAAAAGTTAGATGGTCACACAATCTGATTTTTCAGCTTCAGACTATGATTCCGTTCAGTCGTTGTATACACAAGTTATGATATTTTTTGTTTTCATCTGTCACGCCACGTTTCTGTGTGAGTTTGTGGTGACTGCAACGACTTTAACCTCTGGGAGTGTGTGATCCTCAGTCCTTAAGTGCGTGATGCCTAGGATTTCAAAATCTTCAGGTTTTAAAAGCTGCGTAGTGTATTTCCAGCTGAACTCAGTAAAACTGTTATATTTCTTAGATCCTGAGAGTTATGGGGCAAAAAATTTGCCTGCGCTGCGCTGTCAGTAAAGACAGCTTGTCTGTGAAAACACGGGTCTGTACTGATGCTGACTGCAGCCCCGATGACCGTAAGAAGACATCTGTGAGAGAAGGGCTTCAAGAACAGAAACCGTCTTCAAAGGCCACGTCTCCTCACACGTTTTTCTACGCGGCACAGTGGAGGAGGCTCCATCTTGATCTGAGGTGCTTCTTCCTTCAGTTGGATAATGGATCTTCAGATTTGCGCAGTGCTCATGTTGCATGGGCATCCCTCTTGACTGAGGCCCCCTGTCTGTGTGGTAATGACTACTCTTCTTGGAGAATAACCTTGCTCTTTTCGACCATCGTGCATTTATCCCTGATTTTTTGGGGTTCTACCACTTGACTATGTTGTCCCATAACTCTTTTAAGAAATGTAAAATGACTGTTATTCAGTTCAACCTCGGCGGCGATGGCATGATGTGAGAATCAATCAATCAATCAATCAATGATTTTTATTTATATAGCTCTTTTAACAACACAGGTTGCATCAAAGCACTGAACAGTATAAAGTAGAAGAATACAATGACAGGGATGTATAATGACGAGAGTGAAAAATTTGTTATTAAATGCAGAGACGGTCTCTGTAATCAATCGACGATAATCACTAGAAGTTAAGTGTCCCCAACAAAGCAAGACAGAGGCGACAGCGGCAAGGAACCAAAACCCCATCCATACAGAATGGAGAAAAAAAAAAACCTTGGGAGAAACCAGTCTCAGTTGGGGTCAGTTCTCATCTGACCGGACGCCCAGCACTTAACTTCCAGTTCAATTTTAAACGCAGCTGTGTCAGATAGTGTAAGAAGAAGAACACTTGTTTGTCCGGCTCAACAATCCTGACATGTTCAAAGAGAGCAAGACCTTTTGCTCTTGCTATTAGGAGGTCATGACGGTGGTACTGCCTGAGGAACAATGACATGAAAACCTCATTTTTGTGCAGACTTGAACTTTTTAAGGCTATGGTCTTCATCAGCTGATAAATTTTTCAATAAATTGCTTCTGTTTCTTCTTTTGGCATTTTGAAGCAGGACATTACACCTGGTTGTGATCCACCTGTGCGATATGCAAATGTTTGTAATGATTTTCCTGGTCTTAAGATTTTATTTAGGAGAGTAGATAGATAGATAGATAGATAGACGGATAGATAATCTTCGAAAGCCCTCTTTCTCAGTTCCTTATTGTTTTGAGGAAGTAGACTAAGCAAATGTTTTTCTTAAAAACTGTAAAACCACTACTGTAAATAAAAGATTGTACTAGGAAGCTGCCATACAACCGGTCCAGTCTTTTTATCCGGCATAAATATTTACAATCTTTACACAGTGCTTTTTTGTAATTTAAAATAGTTTTGCAAGTTTAAAAAGTACCAATGTACCATATTACATTAATATAAGAACTGCGTGTGTACTATAATCGTCGAGGACGTGGATAAACTGGGATGCTGTAAATGTAAATATTTTTAAATGAGTTTCAACATATCATTCGACTGAAATTACATGTCAACCACCATATAAATCAACTGATGCACGAGTTGCAAGAGATCTCTTCAAAACACTCACGTTTTACTGAAGAACCCTCCAATTGTGCTTCCAATAAAGAGGAAAAACTGCTGAGAGAAGAAGACCAGAGTGATCTCCTGTAGCGTGGACTGAGTCTGACATCTCAGGTCCAGGATGGTCGGACCCAGAAAAGCGACACATAGTCCAAAACTAAAGAATACACTCCAATACGTGAGAGTATGCTGCCAGTTACTGCGGAATAACGCGCAGATCCGTTCGTTAATCAGTTGCTTCATGCTGGGAAAAGTTTCAAGGTGTTTCTCGAAGCATTTAGGCAGTGGAATTCATCATTGGCGCGAGACTAGACTTGCCCAAAGTGACAGCCGCGTGTTCGGAGTCATCAGAGCGATACTTGTTCGATTCTCAAGTGAGTTGTTCATTCAAAAACGGTTCTTTTGAATGATTCGATTTGAATTGAACCGTCTGTGGAGAACCGCTCGTCTGTATAATATGTGTTTTGCATCATGTATATTACTGGTGGGTTTTTTTTTTTTTTTTTGGAAAAGTCAAGGAAACTCGTTAGGAAATAGCCTAATCTTGTACAGCCTCCCATTAGATATAAATTTTAACATACTGAAACGTTATTAACGCAAAATATAACATGGGCCTATAGGCCTACAGTTAAATATAAAAAAGTTTTGACGACGAACGTTTAACTTATATTTATGTAGTTAATAATTGATTTGATTGCAATAAACTTTAAATACCACGAATTTAAGTTAGTTCGCTAAAATTATTTAACCTTCCAACGCTATCGAGAGGAGCTCAGCGCCACGGGTTTCATCAAACCTGGTCCTGGCCAAAAACAACGCTATCGACTCGTGATTCAAATGAACCGGTTCAAGAACGCGAAGTGATTCATTTAAAAGATTCAAACCGATCCGTGCAACAGGTGTGTTTTCCAATGGTTTGGTCGTCATCAAAGTCAACTTAAGTGTAAGGGTAAGAAATCACGCATCGATGCCTGGGGCGTTACGCATATTTGGACTGTTTTGTTTTACAGATATTTTTCATTTTAACCTTACCCGGTGGATCTGACAGGTCCGACGAGTTCTTATACAAGTAATTTGTTGCAGCTATGCTAACAATGCGCACACTAATTTACAAGCATATTGCTAACCGGTATGTTGCCTAGACGAAATCCAATTTCAAGTTTACTTCATAAAGCGACAAGACAGCAAGGCTATTGTTTGAGACGAGGGTAGTCACATTCCCATGGTTCAACAACGTCATCGTTTATTTAGTTTATTATTTAATTATTTTTGGCATTTTCGCAGTCACAATACATTCAGCTTCAGAATATCATAATAGAATAGACAAATCACACAAAATATTTAATATCACATTTCATACAAAAATCTAAATCTTTTATAAAACATTTAGACATCATCTAAGTTCATTTAATACCATAGTTTATTTATTTATTTTTTGTCTGCCAAAAGTTCACCGAGAATAAAGAAAACACTTGTCAAAATACATATATTTATATATTAATTCTTTTCAATAGAGTATTTAAAATATTCTCATTTACCACAAAACACATAAATTAGTGCTGCTGCTGCAGTAACGTTAAACTAAATCCTTTTGACTCGTTATGTTTTCTAGAATTTTCTCTTTGCCGCTCATCCTCGATATTTCCGCGGCCTTTAAACGAGTAAGCTTTTCGTTTCCGTCCGCTGTAAAACTAGCTCGGTGCCATATTTGCGATAAAGAGTCATAGTGCTTTAATTTTCCAACTACGAGATACAGTAGGAGAAAGGGAACGACGTTAGGTTTCAGGTCCAAGTCACTCGCATGCCGTGTGCAAATACGAAATAGCAAATAGCTCAAATGGCGAAACGAAATATCTGCATGTGCAATTACTTGAAAGGACCGAGGTCCCCGAGGAGATCGAAGTAGATGGTTTTTTTGGTTTTTTTCGCAAGGCGTAAAATCGGTCCGCCCTCATCTCTCGCGACGGTCTGCAAAAGGCACCTTTTCGAAGATTTCGTAAATTAGCGACTGGTTATAGATGCTGTTTTCTCGAGACGGATACACTTGAATGGTATCGCGACGAGTTCAAGTAGTTCTCTATTCAACGGCTCGAGTGTTTACGTGACCGTTTGCATTTTTAACGTTTATAGCGTGCTTGTGAAATAAACTGCGATATCAGCTTTTGCAATGACTCGTGGAGCGCACGTGGCAAAACGAGTAAACCTCAAACGGAAATGAAGGAAATGGCGCTCGGCGGGAAAATTAGGACGTGAAGCTACCGTGTTTCTTGCACATACACGCACAATTAAAAAATACCATGAACGTTTGAAAATACTACTACTACTAGAAGAGGCCGAACTCGAGTCTAAATTTCTTTAGGATCAGTGTGGGTTTTTTTTAGGAGAGAACTTGTAAACCAGCTCGTGTTACGACTGAGGGTGATTGACTTCTATACGGTCCGCTTTCTAATAAATCTTGTGTATGTGAGTGAATGGATGCATGCGTGTTTTGGATGGAGAAACGAAGCTGTTCGCTTTGTAACGGGTTTGTTCTGGCCGTCTCTTCACGCACACCGCTCCGATTCTCGTCCTCAGAAGATGCTTTGTCTGCGGTTCTTGCCTCGACCTGGATTTGGAGAAAATGAGCCGCTGTTAGACGGATCCCGCAGGTGAGTGTGTTTTAAAGCGTTTCATCTTACAGGTTTCATGGATGGGATTATTGAGCATGACTAAACGTAATCAAGTTGTGCTCTGCAAATAGAGATGAGTGATGCCCAAGCAATGGAATTGAATACCCGGTGGCTGAAATACTGAGCTCTTGTGTCCCGGATCCTTCTGTAGCTGGATCTCCCTCAGTGAAAACACTGATGAGGCTGGAGAGGATAGAAGAGAGCGTCTGATGATCAAAGTGGTGTTATATAAGCAGGCCGATGATGAAAATATTGGGATAAACTCACTGTCAGGTATGGAGTGGATGTTCTCGCCCAGAGTCAGGAAGTAAGAGTGTTTCAGAGACGATTCGGCTGAAATCCTGAGCTTGGTGTCGTACTGAACAGAAACAAAACAGAGAGTGAGGGGAAAACGGTGAATTGATGCACTTTTATTGGATTGTTTTATATTTGTGTGTTTAAAAAAAAAAAAAAAAAATATATATATATATATATATATATATATATATATATATATATATATATATTTATTATTTTATATAAACAAAAAGGAAGCTGTTTTTATTTGACTAGGTTAAAAATAACTAAGATAAACTAACACAAATACATGTGTGTTTTTGTTGTGTTATTTTTTGAAAATAGAATTAGTACAGATTACTAGTGGTCAAATAAAAATAAGGTGTGCCACCAGAGGGCCCCCAAGAGTAGCCTAACATGAAATGACCTTTATTTTATTGTGTATGTATTATGTTTATATTGTTTATATTATGTCTGTAGACAGTGGTAATTATACGAAAGCACAATATTCAATAAATAATTTAAACATATCATTTGATCAATTCCGTAGCGACGAAATGTTGATGATATGAGCTGCCGTGTGGATCCGTCAGATTTCTCCCGAAATACATGATAGTAAGGGGCCAGTTAGCTGGGAGAAAAACAGAGTTAACTTTATAGTAACCTCTATAATGTGTATTTGATAGAAATAAATCGTCGTACGTAATTGAAAGTATTATTAGTGCTGCTTTAACTTAAACAAATTAAATGTATTTTTTTAACCTGATTGAAGTATATTTAAATGTCTGAAACCTAAAACGTACTTTATTGAATTGAAAACACGGAACGGTTATGAAATATTACACTGCGTTCCGAATTACTGTGCAAGTTTAAATTCTGTTTTTTACCAGAACATTTCACCAATCCCAAACCACATGAATTTTTTTCCAGATAAAATGAGCCAAGAAAGTTAAAAATGATTAAATGCTTATGAGAAGAATGCAACATTAATAGAATCAGCAAAGTTAAGGAATAACCAACGGAGAGCTAAATGCTCATTGGCTCAGCCGAGTGAAAAAATAACATGCTGAAGTGTTGTGAAATCCATTAAGACAGATTTTCATAGGCTTTATGGACCGATAAGTTGCGAGTGACTCTTGAAGGAACAGCATCACATCGTCTTGAACTACTGTTAGAAGAATTCTCTTCCAGATTCTCATTTTTACGTATCTCCTATCCTGAAACGTCCGTCTTGCACTAATATGAGCTCCTAAAACCATTATAATTGGTGTCTTGCCTAATTCTTGACAGTTAACGTGCGTCTTTTCTTCTCCACCTGTTTTTTTCTGACTCTGCCGATCCAGCATTTCACTGCCCAATGTTGGATTTTATCAAGAAAATAATCAGGAATATAAGGGGTTTTTGACTTGGACAATTTGACAATTATATATCACTTATATCTGATTAAATACTAAATTAATAGTAGCTATTAAGCTTGATGTGGTTTGGGATTAGAAAAAAGTTCCAGGGAAATAAATATGACCAGAATTTCAACTTTCACGATACTTTGGTATGTAGTTTAAAAGCATTGAGCTCATCTTTCTTTTTTTTTTTTTCAGAGCTTGTCTTTCTCTGGCTGTGTTTCTCAAAACTGTCGTTGGCTAACTATGGCTGTTATTTCCATCGTTGTAAGGACAGAGCTGGCAAGTTGATTTTGGGAAACACAGGCCTACATTTCACTGCATGTCGTACCATGTATGTATGTGTATGTGACAAATAAAAATTTGAATTTGAATTTGAGATCTGACCACCCCAAGTTTGTAAATGACTCTGATAAATGTCAGAAATTCATCTACACATTTATTTGGCATCTAAATTAACATTCGTAAATGAAAATGATACCGAAAGCGATTACAAAATAACTAAAACTTTCAAACATCAGAAAAACAACACAAAAGTTTAATATATTATAACATTTAACTTAGTTCTAGATTAAAATTTTCATCTTCTTTGTAAAAAAAAACAAACAAAAAAACTAATAAAAATATGCTTCTGTTTCATAAACCGATAACAGCTTACTTTATCCTTCATTTTGTGTCTCTGCTTTTATATTCCATTGTAATGATGCCTCAGTTGTTGTTATATATGTACAAATGCTCTCAGCTGTTTAATATTTATTATTTTAAAAAAAGTAAGACTTCGATTAATATATATGTCGGTAAAATATCATTCTGTTCTGTAAATGCATTGTCTGCTGGTTTGTTTAGCTACTTGTCATCACACCACATTAAGTATGCTGTTTACTACGTTAAGGATTTGAATGTTAAAGTGTTAATTAACACCTGGCCCAGGCGCGCAGAGGATTAATCAGATTTTACATTATGTGCATTAGTGCTTTTTAAACGTACGCCAAGTGATTTTAGAAAACCGCTTTTCTCCGCAGCACAGCCGTGGCCCGCAGTGTCTGACCCGAGTCCCTAAACACGCTTGTAGCCAATCAGCAGTAAGGAGGCGTGTCTTGTACTGATCGAGTGAAGGGCTCGAATCAGGTGCCGTGGTTGTGTTGATTGTTTTTGATAGGCGAGTAATAGCGATTTTACTTGTTTGAATGTGCTCGTGTGTCATCGTTACTTGTTTCCGAGATCATTGTTGCCATGGTTACGTACATACATGTGATTAAAATAGGAATGAGGTCCTGTTGGGGAATGGCTGTGTTTGCTTTCAAATATCGTTTGGCGAAAATCGACATCAACTAAAAACTTCATATGAAATCATGAGAACATTTCTAATAACTAAAAAGATAACTTAACATGGGCCTTTGCCAAGTGATGTCATCAGTGTGATTTTAATTTTGAAATATACATTTTTGTTAAACGGTAATACCAGTGACTCAACTCCAGGGCACTACCTTTATTATATATTTTATAATATGTATTTGGCATTTAGGTTTTTTTATGTCATTTACATAATAGTTTCTGAATACATTATTATTGTATTTTAAAAAGAAAAATGCTTTTGATCTCAAAATAAAGCACTTTCTCTCTGTACATGGCTGTGGGCACTAACAGTTTTGTGGTGCTTGTAATTATTTCTAATTTATTAAAATATTATTTTATTTCAAAATCTAAAAAATTCTAACCCTTAGGTGTTTTAGAATGTAATATTTCTGTAAAGGCTAGGGACAGAAAAATAAACATTTCCGTAGAATGACCCTTGTGTCTTTAGCGGTAACCATAGCGACCGTACATTATTGTTGACAGAGCTGGTGATTTTTCTGGACTGAAAAAATTGAACTGCTGACAGCTTGGTCCCCCCTAGTTAAAAAAGAAAATCAATATTATGATGTAAACAACACAGCTACAACAAACAGAACTGGTATTGGTTGTGTTATAGTGTGTGAGTAATACATATAATAATAGTGTGTACAAAAAAATATTTTTTATATATTAACGTCATAAATATTTGTTTTCTCAGATTACGCTTTTGTTTTAATCCACTTAAGTTTGAATTAAAATGTTTTAGAAGTAGACGCTCTGTCAAAAATGCGTTAAAGGGAACGCGCTTCACTTGAGTTTGAACGCTGATCGTTTATGTGACGTGTGCGCATGCGCAACCCTTCTTTCAGCGCTTTGCGCACGAGAGCCCGAGTTACAGTAACTGCCTGTGATCTTCCCCGTCGTGTGTGCTCTTCACTAATGACTCGATTTGAGCACAGCTCCCCTGACTTGTTGATGCCTGAGCTATAAAATAGTTTTAAATAATGAAGCACCCATCACCCTGCTGTCATCTCGCACAAAGTTATAAAATTGTCTCCGGCGAAGTTTGGCGGTGTTTCAAGCGAGCGGAGCGTTCAGAGCGCATTGTGTGAGGCTGACGGCGCGATCAGTCAGCGGGGTTTGATGAGAAACAGGTGCACGGTTCGGACTCATTAAGGCCGCTGTCACCATTAACGAATCGCGCGCTCCGCGGTCTTTCATCATAATGACAGGTCAGCGCGCACTCAAGCTGCGCGCGCCATCAGAACGCGCGCAGAGAAACGCGTTCACGTTTCTACACAAATACCGCATTCTACCGAGATACAAACGCACACAGTCTTAGACTTCCCATTGGCTCCCGTTGTTGTTAAATTAAACGAATCGTAATGACCCCTACCTCTATTTTATGCTTTTTACTGTCTGACATGGATTTTATTTGGGGCATGGCACGTTTATAAACATTTTTACATACATTTACCCAACGGTCATTCTGGATGACAAGTGTATTGGCTTTACAGTGTTGTAGATTAAGCTACTAGTTGGATGGTTTTAGCTGGTTTATGATGGTTTTCCAGTCTGACTAGCCAGAAGTGGCTTAAAACCGCTCTAAAACAAAAAAATAAGTAATTTTTTAAAAAAGTCTGAAAAGGTTGGAAGACCAGCAATGAAGGGAAAAATGTAGATGCAAAAAAGAGTAGATCGTATACGAAATCCTAAACCTAAAACACAAGTTTTATTTTTTAAGACATTTATTAATCTATTCATTAACAAAGTTAGAATAAAGTATAGGAAAAATGAAAAAGTATTGTCTTGTAAAATGTAAATAATCTGTTCAATCAAAATATTTGTTTCTGTTTATAATACAACATATACACTGTAAAAGTAGATTCACTACAAGCAGAAGTATGCAAACATAAAACACCATCAAGGTAACGTAAAGGAATATTTCACCCAAAAATGAAAGTTCAGTCACCATTGACTTCCATAGCAGGAAAAATAAATGCTATTGAAGTCAGTGGTGACCCAAAACAGCCTGGTTACCAACTTTCTTCTAAATATCTTCCTTTGTGTTCGGCAGAACAAGGACGTTCATACAGATCTGGTACTACTTGAGGATGATCAAATGATGACAATGTTTTTTCATTTTTGGGTGAGCTATTCCTTCACCCTGCAATCGATCGCGATATTCTACAGTGGGGGCCTCCCAGGACCACTTGCTGAGGGCCCCCGAAACACTAAACGTGTATCGCTGTACTTGCACTATACAGTATACTGCAGTCAGAGTGCTGTGATCAGCATTGAGTCTTTAGCCCGTGGTACCCCTGTTTGTTTAGTCATTCCCCCAACATAATCTCGAACAGTGTTCCTCCGAAAGGTCCCTACTCTTTCCTGTACCTGAGTGAAGCGTGGAGATGTCAGCCTGCGTTTGTTTACCTGTGTTTTGATAACGCTATAATGCTCTGTGCCTGACACCCCTGCCTGTATCAAACTAATTGGACCTGGAGGAGAGCAGGCAGAGAGGGGAAGTTGACACCATAATTAGCTTCTGAGCTCACTCCGTCTCGGCAGCGAAACTCTTAACAAGGGCATTTTTTCACCCAGGGATTTGTGGGAGCTGAAGACAGTTGCGGTTCCATGGCATTAAACAGCACCTCACTGGCCTCTGAGTCTGTATGTGCTGTGAGCTTGTAGAAAGCACACATACATGTCTGCTCTAATGCTTGACCAACGATGTTTTGTTTTTTTGATTGACATCGAGTTTAGTAATGATCAATTTTAATTGATTTTAAATAAGTAGTTAATTGAATTGTTAATCTGCTATAGTTTGCTATAATAATTTGCCTAATAATTACTACTTTTTTTCAATTTAAGATTACACTTAGTATTTTGTTTTTGGCCTTGCAATGATGATGATGTATTATTATTCCTTTTAGTTGATTAATAGTTGATCTCAATTGGTCTCATTTGTAATGATAGTTTCTCAATTTGCACACAGTGATTCATAATGATGAGACTATTAGAAGGTTAGGGGCTTTTGTTGTTAAAAATGTAATATCAATTTGTGATTCTGATTGTAATGCATCTTTGCAGAAATGCAGATGTCAACAGAATTTGTATTTACAGGTGCACACCCGGGGTTATTGTTATCATCTGTTAAGACAGTAGCGTTTCTAACGATAAATGGATACATTATCAGATGTATAGACAGTGACTTGCTTACATTAAAAAGCATTGACATTTTCCTTATTTGTCCATGCTTTGATAACAAAAATATTGTCTTCCTGCTATTCTGCCATATGTTGTCCTCCGATGACCTACTTCATCAGCAGGGCGTTTCTAAACACAGTACCACTGCTGGCTAGGTGTGTGTGTGTGTGTGTGTGTGTGGGTTTTGGACTATTCTCAGCTCAGTACAGCCCTGCAGGGCTTTTGTTTCTGACATCTGATATAGTCTGGCAAATCCTCATATTGCGTAAATCTATATCTCATATCTTATTGGCTTCTCATCATGCGTAGATAAAAGGTTTGACGCTTACTTATTTTATTATTATTATTATTATTTATAATTTTTAAAAAGTTTTTAAGTATTTAGGATGCTCAGATGCTCTGAGGTGAATGGGTGACATCAGTATAAGAGTCCAAACAGCTCATAAAAATATCACAACAATCCACAAGTAAGTCATAGAACTCCATTCCAATCAATTAAAGTATTACGAAGCAAAAAATGAAGGTTTCTAAGAAATAAATCGACCTTTAACACATTTTTAACCTAAAAGCAATGTTTTCTGCCAAAGAGTCCTCTATCGGTGATATTGGTTTCTCAGGAGGAAAATATTAAACAAATAAGCTGACAGAGGACAGCATTATGGACTGCATTTCGTCTAATTATGTGTACGTTTACTACAAAGCTGCAGCTTTTTCTCGCTAGAAATGAATTGATGGTGTGGAGTCGTGTGGCTTATGTGCGGTTTATTGAGATGTTTTAATCAGCAAACTGGACTCTTATTTTGACGCCTCCCATTCACTGCAGAGGATCCATTGGTGAGCGATGGAATGATGTTCCAATGAAGAATCAAACCTCTTCAATGGCCAGGGGGTGAGGAAAATTTCAGCATTTAATTTTTTTTAATGAAACATTGCAGTTAATGCTATTAAATTGTGTTTTTTTTAACAACAACAAAAAATGTTCTTCACAATGCAGGACTTTTAATTCTAAACAACCCAGAAATAATCACCCGTGTGGTGCATTGGCTGAGGCTTCACACATGTGTTTGCAGGCTTGCATAAAATATATTTCCAGCTCAAATCTGAATAATCGAACTTTTTATTCCGGATTATTTCACTTACCAGCAATAGAGCAGTAAGAAGATCTATTCCCTCTGTGTCAAGCCTTAAAAAAAAAAAAAAAAAAAAAAAAAGCTCGTATATTACGATATTCACCATCTATAATTCATAACATGCAAAGTCTCCGAAACATAGCACTCTGTTGTTATTTATACATACAGGTGCGTTTTTTGTTTGTGCGTTTTATTTAAAGAAGCCGAAAGCTAGTCCTGTTGCTTGCGAGTCAGTTTGTGGTGTTTCTGCGGTACCTGGGCACATGATTAATGAGCGCTTGTGCTCTGTACTGAGGAAACAGGTAGGATTTGAATTCCTCATTAGCTGTGATTCCGGGCCAGGTCTCCTCAGTTGGGGTGCCTGGTTATGGAAAGAAGCGAAAGTATTTTAGCGCGTGTCCTACAGTGAGATAATTAGACCTCCATTCAGCCTCAGACGGGGCACCCGCGACCACCCACAGCCCGCTCGCTGACCGCCTGACGCATACCGCATAAAAAATAGCAGATGTTTTGTTGATCTGGCAAACTCTGATCCGGTTGGCTGGCTTTGCACAGCTTCTGGATCAAATTGCGCAGGTTTTCATGTTTACAGCTGGCTTTTGAGGAGCATGTAATCACTCAGTCTGAGAGTTTGCCAGTAAGTCACTTAGTAGTAAGTGAGGTTGAAACTAGTAGTTTTGGGTGCCAAGAAAGTGTGCAAGTTTGCGTGTCCTTTATATAAAGACAAATGTTGAAGATTGCGTTCATTGTGATTTTCACTTCCTGTTTTCGCCTCGTTCTATAAATGAGCAAAAGTGTTTTTTGAAAGAAATATTTATTACTTTTATTCGCAATGGATGCATAAAGTGACATTTATACCGTCAACATATTAGAATGATTTCTGAAGGATCATGTGACACTGAAGGCTGAAGTATTATTTATATATATTATTAATATAAGTAGAAACAATCGCTTAAAATTGTAATAATACATTGCAATACTATTTCTACTATGTTTTTAATCAACTTGGTGAACAAAAGACTTATTAAAAAGCATTAAAAACCTCCTAACTAACTTTTGAATGGTTGTGTGTAGTTGTTTTAACTAGTTTGAATGAAAATGAAAAATGTAACTAATTTATATGACGCTATTTTAAAGGTCATTATTTTGGTTTAACAGTATATGTTGACGTGCTTTAATGTTCAAAAAACAAATTTTTCAAATGTTGTGGATTATTGTAACATCTCTCAAACGTTTGTTTTCTACAAAGACCCTCCTTCGGACAAACACCGTCTACTCTGATTGGCCAGCTGACACAGCGCATCGCGATTGGCTGAGCACCACAAGCGTGCGTCAGAAATGTAACGCCCCTTTCCATAATCTCTCCAGTTCAGCTTTATAAAGACACTTATAATGTTAGTTCTATCGTCAGTTCGTATGTATTTGCGGTACACAACCTTGATGTAACCTTAATGATTCCTAACAGCGTCTGCTTTCAGAAAACCAACTAAATATGGCTTTGGCGTAGAAACACATCTCTCTTGACGTGACGTCAGGAATGTTAAAAGTTCTTTATGGAAGCACAGATGCCAATAAACAACCTTCATCATTTATACATAACAATTAAAAGTGCACAAAATGTCTCCCGTACCCATGAGGCGAAATATCAGGTGTAGTTCCTCTTTGACAGTGGATCCGGGAAACATGGGGCGACCCGTCGCCATTTCGTACAGGATACAGCCCACGCCCCTACAGTCACACAGAGACATCCATCATTTCACTTCTGCGTTATGATCATAAAATCTCTTTAATTTCAGCGCCCTTATTCTATACGTCAAAGCTTTTAAATGAAGCCAGCAGACATCATTTGAATACATCAAGATCGGGACTGTCACAGATGTTTTAGATACGGCGTCTCTGAGAATATTCTCCTATCACAGTTTGACGTCTGCTTGACTGGAGGGTAGTTTGGGGAAAGCTGCGAGGTGGAGATATGGGAAAGACACATGTGGCTGCTGTCACGCTCGGATTGATTAGCCCACTGGACTAATCCTGAGGATTAAACACAACGGCATTTTTATCGAACAGGACGGCTTAGCTTTAAAAAAGCATTTATGTCCGAGTCCGTGTCAGCTATCCAAGGTTGCCCGAGGAGCGCGTGTCAGGGTGCGCGCGTGACGTTAAAAGGTTGTGTCAGGAAAGACAGAATTCAATTTTCTAACTTAATGTTTCTTCTGGAGGACTGAGCAACAGTCAAGAGCTCTTTGGCGTGATCAAAAGGCAGTTTGATGTATTATTTCATAAGGTTCATAAATGGGATTTTTTTTTTTCTAAAACAAAAGGTGAACGTGAACCCATTAATTTTGTTATTTTGACACGAGATGTTAAATAAATAAAAAGACTGAATTGAATGCGTTTGAGCGCTGAGAAAGCAAGAAAAGTTACAGTGACGGCAAACATTTTCATCTCAAAAACATTTTTTAAGGATAAACTTAATGTGATGCATATTCGTCGGTCATACATAAAACAAGTAAGATTTATATAACAGTACTAATGAATTTACAATATGTAAACCAATCTGTTCCACAGCTAGCTGTTTTTTTTTTTAATTTAATTTATTTTTAATTTTTATTTATCAATTAAATGGATTTCTTTATTCAAATTAAACAATTTATATATATATATATATAAAATTATATATTTTTAATTATTATTAATTATTAATTATATTAATTATTATTTTCTTTATTTGCAAATAATATCTAAATCATATGGTTAAAATTGCCTGTTTTAAATGAAAGTTTGTATTAAAAAAATTGTGTTACTGTTAATTCGATCTTGTTAAATATGTCTAGTTAAAATTTGTCTAATTTAAAAGGAATTAGATTTTAAAAATTTCCCAAAAAAAAAAGACATTTGCTGAAAAAAATGTGGTGGTGTTGTTTTTGCAAATGTATATAATTTCTCATTTAAGTGGTTGTATTTATTTATTTTAATAATTATGTTGACTAGTTAAATGGTTCAGTATGTCCAGAGAAAGAAAAGAGTTGCATATTTAAAGGAAATATGAGTAGTGCTTTGTTTTACAAGTTGTTTGGCGGTTCATATGATGTTGTTTACTGACCCAAGTGGAAAAAAAACAATTTATATCACGATTATTATTTTAGATTCTAAACTATTTTTGCCTTTTTAGAGACCCTGAGCATTGTGTGTTAGCAGCGTTATTAGTTTTGCTATCACATCGTGTCTGATGCCGTGTTGTAGCTCTATTCAGTGTTTTCTAGTGGCGTTCTTTGAGGGAAACGTCTTACCACATGTCTATCGGTGTGGAGTACTCCGTAGAACCCAGCAGGACATCAGGAGGTCGATACCACAAGGTCACAACCTCATTCGAATAGGTTTTTGTTGGGACTGATTTCGCTCTGGCCAAACCTTAACAAGCAAGATAAGACGGATAGTTAAGACGATGAACAAACGTTGCTGGGTAACCCAGAATCCGAGCCAAGAGTCGCATGGGAAACCGCTGCTGGGTAATGTGCTAAAACAAGTCAAATATTCTTTGTACCGCGCACCAAAGTAAACGCATCAGTGGAAATCCAAGCCTTGTAAGAAAGTCTCACCAAAGTCTGCCAGTTTGAGTTCTCCTTTGTCATTAATGAGCAGATTCTGAGGCTTCAGGTCCCGGTGGAGAATCTTCCTCTTATGACAATATGATAAACCACGAAGAAGCTGGAACATAAATATCTACAAGGACAAAGAGGCAGATGTTAGCATTTCTAGACTTGAAGCGCCAACAAAGACCACATTTTAAATGTAGCCCGCCTTTTAAGATGCATCGTTTTGAGCACATTTTAAGGCAATATCACATGTATCCACTGCAAATTTTGAAAATAGTTATTATTTACTGCTATTTTAGTTTCATTGTGATATTTTTAATATTAATATTTTAATAATACTATTTTATAGTTTAAATAACATAAGATTTACCATATTTTTGTACGTATTTTGTAATATTTTAGATTTATTTTAAATCTTAGTTTATGTGTGTGGTGTGTTTTTAATAGCTTTTATTTATTTTTTTTAATATATATTTTATTTCAGTTTATTTTACATTGTATCGAAAAGGACAATGAAATTTGTCATAATATCAGAATGCATTGCGAATTATTCTTAATATTTGAAAGTTTAAAATTCAGCTATTTTTTATTAGTTTCGTTTAAAATGTTAATGACCTTGTTTCCACGCATTTTATTTATTTTTTACCTGACACCGTGTTTTATTCAGGTGCAGCATGATAAAGTGACGTGTGAAAAGCTGTTAGCTGTCGAATTAAAAAAGGTGATTACCGCTGCTAGTTTAATTTTTATTAATTTATTCATTTTCAGCCTAAATTCCCGTTTATCACAAAACATATGGACACTTTCCAAATCATTAGATGCTGTTAATCAGCGTTTGAAATGTCAGCCGGAGATCTATACGTAAGTTCTACTTAATTCTCCTTTTAATAAATTGACTTATTAGTCATTTAAACGAACTAATTAGTCAATTATGGGTTCCCAGTGCTCCAATTTCCCCACAAGTAAGAAAAATCACAAATTAGACCCCATTGCTTCTCTGGGTCTGCTAGGTAGCCCCTCCCAGTACAATCTCATTGGTCCAAAATCCAGCTTTTCTTAACCGCACGCCAAAGCATGTCTTCTGATTGGCCGTGATGTTGTCGGAACATCTTTGTGCTCGAAGTCGGTTGATAAATTGCTTGTCGTTGGAAACGCAGCAACGTGTTAACGTCACATTCTGTCAGAAGCAACTGTCATGTGACGTTAGGATGCCGTTGACTTTTAATTGTTGATGTTTTTTTTTTTATTTCTTTCACCGTTACCTTCACATTGTGCATGCTCATTAGGTTTCCACAGTTGTCGAGGTACTGCTTCAAGTCACTGTCCTGCAAAGACAACAGGTTATGACGTTAAAATGGCATTTCAAACAGACCGGTCCCGTCGCTTTTAAGAGCAGTGTGCGTCAAATATCACCCCGCCTAAAATCACAAAGCACCGTGCCATGAACTGTAGCCTACAGGCTTCTGTACTGTTTTCATAGCGTTGTGAGAAAAGCCGTGCGACGTGGCTTACCAGATACTCGAAGACGAGGGTGAGACATCGGTCCGTGTGGATGATGTCATGCAGCGTTACGATGTTGGCGTGCTTCAGGTTCTTCAGGAGCGACACTGGTGCAACACAACAACGACAGGGTGACAATGAGCACCTGTAATAATAACCTGGGGCAGGGTTGTGCAACATCCGGAATTCGAAATGAAATTGGCTTTTGAAATTCTAATCCAGTTCTTGAAATTTTAATCGAGCCGAACAGGTTGCAGAATTGTCATTCAAATTAGAAAACTGGGCTGTGTTGTTTTTCAATAATTCGTACTAAGAGATGAAACGATATTATTCATTAACAGCGAACATATTTACTGTTTCTGAAAATAATTAATAATAATTAATATGTTTGTTTGTTAATTAAAGGCACTTTTCACTTTTCTATATTGACCCCTCTTTATTTATTCTAATTCAAATTCTTTTTATGTTTTCTTTTTCATTAAGAAAAAAGCCCTAAACACAAAAATTACTAATGAATTACTACTAATTACTCTAATAATTTTCTAATATGATGATTTGCTTCTCAAGACACATTTTATATATATATATATATATATATATATATATATATATATATATATATATATATATATATATATTTTTTTTTTTTTTTTTTTTTTTATTTTTTTCTTTAGCAACATTATAAATGTCTTGACTATCGTTTTTGGTACATTAATTGTGTCCTTGCTGAATTACTAAAAATCTCTAAAGGATTATATAATTCATTAGTTAATGATTTTTTTTTATGTCATTTTAATTAAATAATTACAAAACTGGATTTTGAATGCTCTTCTAGCCCTCATTTTAAATCTTTTTTTTTATGCGGCAGAAAGGAGGAATGAACGCTCACTTTTCTCCGAGGTCTTCTGTGCTTCAACCTTTCCTTTGAAGAAAAGAGATCTACGTAATCTCAAATCTTAAAGGAGCTGATACTTACAGAGCTGTAAAAGAGCTTAATTTTGCCTAACCCTGACCTCTCCTGACACGTTTTTCAATGCGTTCTTTCATGGCGTGAGCTCAGGAGCCACTGGGTGGCAGCCTTGCTTCACACCGGTGCGTTCCATTAGCAACCCCGCTCACGTACTCCATCTCATTTAGATGGAGTGATTCAGGCTGGGTGAGGAAGATGCCTGTGGCTTGCCAGTTTAGAATGTATACTCTTCGTGACAATGTGGGTTTTGAACAACTGAGGAGTTTGAAATCATAGCGTCTTTTGAGGGAGGAGGACGCTACCTTCCCGTATGGCCGTGCACGGGGCGCCCTCTTCGTGCTCCAGACGAATCTCTTTCAGGGCCACCAGGTTTTCTGTGAGTTTGCTGCGGCCTTTGAACACCGTTGCGTATGTGCCCTGTTTGACAGACAGGAAGACGAAAATATGTCAATCTTCTGGGGAAGAGGAGAGGCGCTGAATAGATCGGCGGTGCTCTACTGGGTTTTGCTTGGATTTCACTTTGGTAGCCCGAAACGGTAGCCGAAAAGCTAACAGAATTGAGTTGAAATCAAACGTTATTATTACTGTAAACCGCGCAACCGCAGCAATACGACAAATTAAGAGCATGTTTGGTTCTCAAATGCATCTTTGATGGACAATTGTTGCTTTAAAGGCATGTCACATAACCTGTTGGCGTCTGTCTGATCTCACAGGCTTTTACCGAGTGACAGATTAATTTGAGCAAAAATATTCTAGACTTGCTTCTAATCTAGATTCTACACTTTTTGACTTGACATGCAGACCTTGGTGTCAACAAGAAACCATTTAGTTTGTCCTAAAAAAACAAGGTAAATTGCATTGTCCTTAACTAAGCACTCTCAGAAATAAAGGTACAAAAGCTTTCATCGGGTCGGTACCTTTACAAAAGGGTCCATTTTGATCTTAAAGGGACATATCAGTACCTAAAATGTACATATTTGAACCTAACAGGTACAAGAGTATACCTTTTTAAAAAGGTTACCATCCCAGGGCCCGCTTTTGTACCTATTTTTCTGAGAGTGTACTGTACCTGCAATTCATTAGACGAGAACCACCGAATTAGACCAGTATGAAGCTTCTTTCAGATCTGTGGTGGTGTTGATCTAGTTTCTAGTTTGGTTAGAAATATTCGTCCATAACCACAATGTCTAGAAAATGCAAACTTCTCGTAAACACTTATGCAGTTTTTGTTTTATGTGGATAATATGGACGCCCATATCCGCCTCTGAATAAAAAATAAAAAAGGTTATTGCATCTTTTTGTATCTCACAATTCTGACTTTTCTATCTAAGAATTTCGAGATATAAACTCACAAGTGATAAAGTCAGAAAGTCTCAAAATTGTACTTTATAACTCACAATAAATTGGCAATTCTGACTTTATAGCTTTATCATTTTAAGTTTATATTTCACATTTCTGAAAAAAAAACTACACATTCAGAATTGCGAGATAAAAGTTGCAATAACCTAATAAGTGAGGTAAGTGGAATAGGAAAGACATGCAAGAAGATTGGAGTGAACTTCTAACCTGAGCATGCTGTTTCATGCATGAGACGCAACAGTCAAAAGTGTCCATGTTTACATGGAAAAACACCGGAAAAGGAGCAGAATTTAATAAAAACCCGTGTAGAACTGCTGGAATGCCCCGCTGTATGTCTGATATGTCATGTTTGCATCATGGTGACAGGCTGAAAGCTGCTGTTGTTTTTACAGAACGCTTATAGTTGCCAAGTCCGCTTGTGTTAAATCATTTTGACATTAAATTGCTTAAACAAGTGCTTTGTTTAACACTTCTCATCAGCTTGGAATAGTTACATAAGTTTAAAATAAATCAAGAATCGATCAAATGTTCTGGAAAAAACATCGAGATTATAATCGTTTGCCAAATCTCCCAGCCCTACGATTATATTGTTAAATGTAATTTATTCCTGTTATGCAAATCAAAATTTTCAGCATCATTACTCCAGTCCTTAGTGTCACTTGATCCTTCAAAATCATTCTAATATGCTGATTTTTCAATTAACATTTCTTATAATAATGTATTTAATATTTCTGTGGAAATGGTGATAGAACGTTCTTAAGAACAGCCTTTATTTGAAAACATTATGTAACAATATACATGCCTTTACTGACACTTTTGGTCAATTAATTGTGTCTTTGCTGGATAAAAGTATTAATTTATCCAAGAAACACTTCAGTGGGTTCAGTTTGGATCAAAGCCTTACTACATACTTAGAAAGACCTAAGATGGTTATTGTGTAAATTGATAATATAAATTAATTTACATAAAAGTGCTAAATTACATGCCTATAAGGTTTTTAAATGTAATATTTCCGATATTTTGCTCACAAAAGAGCAGTTTCTAGCTAATGTAATATTTTAGACCGGAGCATAAAGAATGGAATAAAACCATTTTTCAAAAATTTCAGTAATTTCCCTGACTTTTCCAGGCAGAGCTAAAAGCACCTTTAAACGTTAATGAAAACATTTATAACCGCTGCTACAAAGATATGAAAACCTGCTTTACCGCCGTTTGTTTCTTTATCGAAGTGAACCCGCTGCAGCCCGAGTCCAGTGTTTTTCCAATACTTCAGGTTTTTTCTCACGCAGTCATTAGATACGGTATTCCTCGGGGTTGTACTGTATGTAGTACATTATTTCTCACAATTTGCGATGTGCATGCTTTGTTGCACTTAATGGAAAATTGACGGGCTAGTCGCAGTACGGCTCTGAGCATATTAGAGACTGATGTCTCTTCATGACAAAAAAAAAGCCCATTAAATCAGAATCCACGTTCAACACAACTCGTATTCACTGTAATCGCCTGCGGGGAATCTCATAATGAACACGTTTGATTCTTCATTTCGATGGCTGCTGTTTTATGTTTTTAATTTTAGCCTATAACGTTTCTTTTCCAAAGCAGAGTAAAAAAAATCTCACCTCTCCTAGTTTGCCCAACTTCACGTAGGTCTCCAGTTTCCCGAAGCCGATGTCCGACTGGAAAACAATGGAATAAAGTGTCTTCGGTTTGTTGACAGCATTTATGAATAGTTTTAGAAGCTGTAAGCAGTGCATGGACGTCAACATATGTGAATAAGCACAGTTGTTAGGCTTGCTAGTAATATTAAACGTAAACGGCTGTGTAGCAGAAGGACAAGTTATAAAAAACATATTCTGTGAATGCGATCAGTTCTTTGAAAACATGTAAAGGTGTTGTACATCGTCAAGTTTTATTTGCGTGGCAGCAGCAGCATAATTGTTTTATAGAAATTGACCTCGGAGAGAAGAATGTGTGGAGAAGACATTTATGATAATGTTTTTTATGACGGCGGTTCTTGCCGTAATGCTGCGAAGGCTGCTTATGTTGCTTTATTTATGACGTGTACGCTTTTTTATTAGTATTTTTTTTCAGTGCTGAGCCTGTTTTTGTACGTGCAGAAGAAACGCAGAAAGAAATTACAGACATGCGCATTCAGTGTGCAAACCTGTTGTGCATGTTGTGGTGCAGTACCGAAAGCAATATAGTCTGACAGTAGTTGAAGCCTAGAGTCTAATGATCAGGTTCTAGAAGTAAAAATACCATTAGTTGAATAGTAGACCTACTCTGAGCTACAAGGTTATTAATCAGTGTTATATGCTTCTGTTGAAAACATCAGCCAGCATTATTTTAATAAATTGCATTCAGAAGCAGTGAAAACTACACTTCCCATGATTCTGCAGAGATATTTCGGCCAATCAGAGAGCTATAAAAGATGTACAGTCAGTGCACTCTCAAACTCTTATGTGTACTGTATGCATATGCATTTTTTGCAATAGATTTAAATTTCTTAACTTTGAAATCAATACTTTTAATTTTCCAGAGTTTTGTTTCTTTTTTGTCAAATTTTTTAGATACTTTTTTTGCTTTAAATTAAAGTTTGTTGCGATTAACCTCATAACTGGTTGCTTTGATTCGTGCCTTATAGCTCTAAACCTCCATTGTTCCCCCTTTTTTTTCTCGCAATTGCGAAGTTATATCAAGCAATATATAACTCGTATTTATGACTTTCTTTTACACAATTCCGAAGAAAAAAAGTCAGAATTGCGAGATAAAAAAACAAAGCTACCATTCATTTTTTTTTTACTCGGTGCTGCAAACGATCTTCCATAGTTTAAGATTAACAGAAATTTAATGGGTAATGCCTAAAATTTTGTCAGAATTTGTCGGCATACAGATAAGTTTGCTTTTCTAGCAGTTTTGTTGAGATATTAATATCATCTTTATAAATGTTTTTTTTATTGTAGCTATTCAATTATAAAGATTGGCAGCTAGGAATTGAAACGGGTATTGCAATTCAGGCCCGGAATCTGCCCGAAAAAGACATTTCAGAGTAGAATTACTGGCTATAGAATTATTTTTCAGAGAAACAGCATTGTAAACATGACATGTTTCCTAAATATCTAAAATAAATATTATGCTATTTTTTGTCTTTAGAAGAGCCAAAAACGTATATGCGCAGCATATAAGTTTCGAGTGGTTTAGTCTGTACTCATCAGTGTGTACTTCCACCATGTTATGTCCTTGTTTTGATTGCTAACTGACCGTCGAAGCGAGTTCAATTCGGTTACTAACCAGCGAGGCTCTTCTGGACATGCGGCTGAGAGGTTTGCACGGCGGAGGGCTTTCCATCTGCAGCTTCTTCAGAAACTCTGGCGGCAGACGAATATCCATGGGCAGAGACATCCTCTTAGTTACATCCTGCACGCACATCAAAGAGCTGTCAGCTATTAGCGTTCAGCTAGCACACATATGAAAACACAGCACGTCAAGGTGAATATGACAGCTTTCTCCACCGCGCAACACAACTCTACGCCTATAGGCAGAGCTGACTATTCTTACCATGACGAACTCGGCATGACAATGAGAAAACCTGTCACTTTTCTCCAGTACGAAGAATCTCACTCAATAAAGGATTCTGGCGTAATCTTAACACGCCGAGGCAGGGTAGGACAAAATATCGCATCTTAAGACGAGCTGAAGTATAACCAACAATCTTCTTGCATTTAAGAAGCTGTGATGGAGTCCGTAACTCGATTCATCGCCTTGGTTAGGAGAGGGGGGGAATCTTATGCGCTCTGAAAAATGAGAGCGTTCCCTGTGATTCCTAACGCTCTGCCTTGTGGCTGAGTTTGTACGGTCGTGCAATAAAACTAGCCAGCGATTCTCAATAAAACCAGGGAATAAAAAGTCATCGGCGCTCTCCCGTCATGCCTGTGGGAATAAAATAAGGGTGCACGGAGCAGATAAAAGGGTTGCGAGAGCAGAAAGAAGCCGTCGGATTTGAAAATGGGAGAGGGCATTCATTCCAATTTTCCTCCTCTAGATTCATGGCCACTGAATAAGAAAGCTGACAGCCGAGGCAAAGAACACTCCGAATGTGGAGTCTGCCTTTTGTGGCGCCGGACTAACTTACCTGGTAATACTTCCACTCCATTTAATGATGGACTCCATCTTTCTTGTGCACCTCCAGTGGAGGCGTTCCTATCTTACAGATACGGAATCGCACGGATGATTACGGTGGAAGAGAGGAGGAAAATGGGGAAGCTGATCAAGGCAAGCTTCTGATTAGTCCTGTTGTCATTCAGCAATCAACTCGGCATGGTATATTTTGAATTTGCTTATATATGACAGACACTATATATGCACCCACCACGATTTCTGGTATAATTCAGATAGAATGAGAAAAAAGCGGACTATTTGCCAAAGTCTTTAGCATGGAGAAGGATGAGATGACTCACCTCCATGGAGAAACGGCGGTGCTGGACTTTGTTGCGGTACTGCAGTTGGGTGGGAGATTGAGCCTGGCTGTCTGGAGCCACTGGACTGGGCTGCAGGCTGTGTAAAC
Organism: Puntigrus tetrazona; assembly: GCF_018831695.1. NCBI lineage: Eukaryota > Metazoa > Chordata > Actinopteri > Cypriniformes > Cyprinidae > Puntigrus > Puntigrus tetrazona. The sequence continues at coordinate 7,775,315 of NC_056709.1, forward strand.
CCAGACTATTGGGCACCACACCTGTAGGAAGCAAATGCAGACAAATACAGATTATTCTGATATCCATAGCTCTCACTTCACTGTAACAGAAAGGATGTTCACTGGAACGTGCTTGACACAAATGACGATTAATTGAATAAATATGGATATTTTCAGAAGAAAAAAAAAGCCACCCAAATTATATTACTGAAATATCACTGAAATATAATGAATATTATTTAAAATAAACATGTTAAAATGAATAATAATAATAATACAAAATAATGTAGTTATAACACTTCTTTTATAAGTTATATCAATTAAGCAATTGTCCTAGTATTGTCTTGTGAAATAATTTACCTTATTTTAGTTTGGCCACAGTAACAAAATGTCTGCAGCGTTTTATTGTTGCGATGTACAGAATATGATTATTTTGTCAACACTGTAAGGATTTTCTGTCTGATTCTGTCTGAGGTTCAATAGATGGAGCTGATAGTCAGAAACCATCCTGTAGCTTCAACTCATTTAATATTTATGATAAACATTTGACAGTATTCTTGTATCTTAGGGTATTGAGTGATAGACAAGGAAAAGCACATTTTGTGAGCGAATGGAAGAAGGGGGTGAGCGTAAGCGATTATTTCTGAACATGCTGTACCATAAAAGAAAAAAACAGTTGCTTCACATATACAGTAAACCGTATTTTATTTTTTATTTTTTCAGTTCTTTACACTCAAAGCCACTCAAAGTTTTAGCGATTCCGCAGTTCTTCGTTATTTGTTGCTCCTATTATTCCTCGATGCTCGATGTTAACTGCATTCTTTAGGCCATAAAAGTGGTCTGAAGAGCCTCAACAATCTCTTGTGCCCCTCTCGAGCCCAAGTCGCCCCACCTCTTCTCTGATTAGCCCGCTAACTCAATAACCGTGAGGTCAGCTTTGGCATATGCTGATGACGGCATCATTAATCAAGCCCACCGCAGTTAGCAGAGCGATCGCAATTATCGCGCCGAGTTTCATGCATTTATGATGTGGCTATCTAAGTGCATGTCAATCCAGCCACCCCAATTAATAACGTCTGTGTCAACAGACTGTCAGCACAAATCCAATTACGCCCCTATACGGCACGTCTGAAAGGGACCCGCCGACGCCACGGCTGACCCCCTTTGCAAACGCACGGCAGATGCCCACGGCAGCCTGGCATTATCACTGCCAAACCGTGTTTTCGGAGGTGAGAACGAAAATCAAAATGGCTTTTCTGCTCCATCAGTTCAATTTGGACGAGGGGGCTTGAAGGGCCTCCGGAGGCGTCGGGGTGGGAGCCCCCGGTCCATTTCACAGCGCCGTGGCGGCATAATTGAGATCCACCTCATTATTGGGCCGAGCCCGGTGCTGAATGAGAATTGCCTGCCAGGCTCATCCGTTCTCATTTATGCTGGTCTCATCCTCTTCGGACCGCACAAGTGAACTCTTTATTGGAGCCTTTTAGGCGGGAACGCCGAGAAATGTCACATCTGGCAGAGACGGCCGGTCGACGCGGTCACATTACCCATGGCTGTCTTTATTCTATCCGAGATGATCATGACAGCTGTTTTGGTTGTCCCTGTTATGACTCTAAATATTGGGGCTTAGTTGCCAGTATCAATCAATCATTTTTGAATCAATCTTCATTCTTAAATAACAAGGTTGTTCTCTGAAAGCCCATTAACACTAAAAACAATAACCATTAATAGAACTGTATCAGCATCTACAGTAGTTGTGCAACGGATCACACAGTTCGGATCATACAACAGATTTTGAGTCACGGATTGGGTAATTTTTCAGATTAAAAAAAAAAGAAAGTTGGCTTTTCATCTATTACTAACAAGCTTATTTTAAGGATTTCTGTACCCCAGCAGAAGCTACTAGCTTAACTGCTAAAGTCAGTAAATACAACAAGAACAACTGCATAAATTACAAGCATATCATTTAATGGTCTGAATTTGCATTGCAATATTACCTCTATGATGGTTGAATTTAACAGTTAATCTGCATATCAGGTGTGTGCTGAACCTTCGGGATTGGTCACGGGTCATCTACGATCTGTTGTACCCCTAATCTACATCATCATGGTGTAAAATTCTGTTTATTAATACATTTATGTCAGCTGTCGCTTTAATTGTGCATTATGTCATGTTGCCAGTTGCCAGTGGTTGAAATGGGTACTGCAGTCCAAATTCAAAATAGTGATTCTCGTATCCCTCTTTCTCAGACTTTATATTTTCGCTGGTTGCCAGATTGAGGAGCATGCAACAGGAATGAGTGCCATTCAAAAAGGAATGGGACGAGCCTTACACTATAAGTTCATTTCCACATTATCGCATTATTGGCAGTGGCTATTTACGCTAACTGCCCACCAACATGTGATTGGGCTAGTCATCGTAACAAAAGATGGTCATTTGATATCAGCTCTAGGGGAGCAGATGGTAAAACGTGTGGCGGTCTTATTTTGACGCAATGGACCTGGGTTTGAATCCGACAAATTCTTTTCCCTTTTTAAATTCACTTAATCACATTAGAAAAGCATTTATTTTTATAATGAAAAAGTTGAAAATGAAGTATTGGTTAGGATTACGGTAGGTGTAGCGAGAGCTTTGTGTCAACCAAGGCATTTATTTAATGATTTAAATTTACAATACATTGCATTCTGCATTCAGAAGGTGATGGTGTATGTGTATATATATATATATATATATATATATATATATCAATTTAATTGATATTGAATATTATCATATTATCAAGAACTTGTGAATTTGAATCAAATGCCCTACTGAATCTACGAATGATTCGGAGTCACCATGCAGTCGCCCAACCAATACGACATTTGAATTCCTCGTGGTGCGCACAGGTTAATATCGACGGCTCTAATCTCACTTGGCATTTGCTGTTGTCCTGCGTTTGTGCAGGGATCAGAATCCTTCCCTGTCGTCAGGCCAGAGGGGTATTAGAGTCCTGACCCCAGAGCGCGTGTCCATGACAGGGTCAGAAATTGGATCTGAACTGCTTGAGCGACTCGGGCCCCCACCAAACATCAAAGCCCATCTCATCTGATCCGGGCAGGCACACAAACTGACCTCCAACATCACACTCTCACTGTACCTCTCCGCTCGGGCTAACAGCGACGTGATGAAAGGTAAGGATGACCACCTGCATCGACTCGCTTTCCCAGACTGTCACAACGCACAGTCACTGGTTTCTGTACTGTCTAACAAAGAGGAGAGATGTGAAGCTTTCAAAATCATCAAAGTTGCATGAGAGTGTGAAACATCCAATTGTGCCGACGGAGGGAGAGACATGACTCTCAGGTCATAGATGTGAAATGACAAAGGCTGGGACAGATGCTCACGCTTTGCTTTTTATGAAGGCACCTTGTGAGAAGGAATATCCGCACTGTTTTTAAATGTAGTATCACTAAACTTTGGATGTCAAAATATGATATAGTCCATGTTTTGCCTAGAATATAGTTGTTAGATCTAAATGTGAGTTATATACTATAAGCAGTCTTCCCTTTATATTGTTCATTCAAGGCTGATTCATTAAACTGGAACATGCCCGAACATAAGAGGCAGGATTTATTGCTGGAATCACTTACAGCCAAACATAGCCGGTCATATCCAGTCACATGGCTATGGAGGCAGTGTCTCTTCTCACGTGACTTTTTCTCATTCATTCTCAATCACCCCACCAAACTCACCGCCAGCTTTAAGGCGTCTGTTAAAACTCTAAGGGAAGCGAGAAAGCTATTCAGACTCCAACTATTGGACGATGTTTCTTTAAAAAAATAAGCGATTTACACACGTTACAGTTTGTACTGCTGATATTGTTTTATTTTTGTACTACTATTTTTTTAATTAGCAGTAGGAAGAAGGAATGATGTTCATTCTATTTATGAACAGTTTCCACGTATTATTAACAATTCTTGATAGTATTGTATTCACCATGGTAACTGTTGTTTCCATGACCCAAAATACCATGTTTTTTTATTACTTTGTCATTTTGTATATGTTTAAATGACTGTGGTGTCTTATACCAACTTAATTGTATTACTTTAGTCATATTCGTACCTTATTATTACATTATTCTTACCTTAATATTTGTCAAATTAATTTTCTTTGTTTTTTAAACTGTGGGTCCCAAGGCCAAACCAATTGACAACCACTGTTTTTTATACAGGCTAAACCATATAGTTACATTTTTTCCATGTTATTGAGGTGTTATGTTTGTGGGTTTAACTGTGTTTATCACTACTTAAATGTATGTTACTATGGGAGACCAATGCTTAATAATCAAAATCTCTCATTAGAACATGCAGCAATTAAGATTGCAGCAATTTTTTTTTTCTAGTTATATATTTATTTTGAAAAGGATAATGAATGGCCTAGTTTCTTTAACTTTTACTTTGGTGCAAAATGTTAGATTTAACTTTTAAAGAAATAAAGATTTAGCATTTATCATCTTAATCATCAACATCGACTGATATGAAAAAAATGAGAGTGGTAATAATTTTGGATCGCCCAACCCTACACATTTAAGGGTTTGTAACAATTCAGTCGGTGAATAAACAAATAAATAAATACCGGTAGAGCATAACAAGTAGCCTTTGGATTCTATGTAATACTAAAAATCATATAGTCAGTGGCTACCAGAAGCTGTTTGGTTTTCGACATTCTTCCAAATATCTTCTTTTGTGTTCAACGAATTCTCTGATTTTTTTTGCATGGGATTGAATAAATAATGACGGAATTGTCCCCCAAGTCAATTCAGTTTGTACTCGAGAAAACACGTAGCTACCTACATGTTGGACGTCTGACATTGTCACTGTTCAAGAAAAGCTATGACATAACTAATAATAGTCACTGTCCCGGTGAAGGACAAGATGTCGTTAAACGAAACGGCTAAACAGTCACTTTGAGTATAAATAAAATGAATAGCGGACAGATTCTCCTTTTTTACTCACAGTTTCATTTGTTGTAGTCTTTCATGCCTCCTCTCATTCTCTTTTTAAAACCCTTTCTAGGTGCACAAAAGATCACTAATGCTCCTTTATGTCAATGACAGCCTTGAAAGCAGGAGTAGGCCTCGCTGGGTGATCAAAAGCCGTCTCGCTCCCTCCCTCTCTGTACATAATGAGACTAAGGCTTCAGCCCGTTCCCTTCTTTATTTGGTGAACCCGAGTATCCCCATTAACATGGCGAATTGCGAGGATGAATCACAGATTCTGTTCAGTGATATTTGATGTTTCAGGTAATAAGGGTGGGTTAGCGCTTGCATATTCAAAGGCTATCATACTCTGGTAATTTGTTTTTTCAGTGGAAGATCATTAGTAATAGGATTATAACTGCAAAGTGCACCCTCAAGGCTCTTCACTTTCTCAGCAATAGCGTCCCTCAACACGTCGTATCAATGCATTTAAGTAGATGTTTCCTAATGTGCACTCGGTAACGTGATTTCTGATTGGAGGACGCCAAAGGCCTCAACCAATCACGGGTCTTCTTTACATTTTTGGAGTCAGTGGAGAGTAGATATCTCAAAGTAAAAGTCTAATTTGTTTTCTTCATTCAGAAAACGATTTTAAGCGATAAGTACAGGCCACCGGTGAGATCTGTGGGTTTTAAGCGGTGATTGATTTTTCTGTAGCGATTTCGACTTCATGAGGCACGTTTAAAAACTGAATGCACTTTGAAGAATTAAACGTATATGTAACTGATGAGATATCGACCAATCAGAAAAGAAGCTGTTACCATAGAAACAAAGAGCTGAGGAGTGGTATCCGTAAACATAATCATAATGAACAGCATATTATGTAATCACTGTTAAAACCTGTACATATTTTGCAAGATTTTGTAATATTTTGTCTCTGGCTTTTTTTTTTTTTTTGTTTAAATTTTGTTACTTATAGTAAAAGTACAGGAATAGTATCTTTAACTAAAATTACAAAAATGTTTTAAACTCTTTGTTGTTAAAGCAAATCGATTTTTTTTTTTCAATCGATCGAAAAAATATCTATCTATCTGTATATTTTATATATATATATATATATATATATATATATATATATATATATATATATATATATATATATATATGTATATGTGTGTGTGTGTGTATATATTTATATTTTTTTATTACACAGATTTAAAATGAAAAAAACAACTTAAGGTACTTCAAGTGAATTATGAATGAAAATTAAAACTGAATGAAATATAAAATATGAATGAATCAGTTTTACACATTTGTAAAATAAGCTAAAATAAATCAGCTTTTAAGTTTAGATGAAATGGGATTGATTTCAGAGCTTGATTTGTTCATGGCATTGGGGATATTTTTGCTTGTGGGAAAAAGTGTGAGGTCACTGTTGCATATTACATACACGTGTTGTGTTTGCACAAACTGGGTTTCAAGCTCCCATGAATTGTGAGATACTGTATAGAGCGTACTTCAGCATTTTCATGGCCTTTGTCTACCATCAATTTAGTGGTACCTCACAACTTTTCTCTCTCACTCTGAAACGTTTTTCGATTCCCCTAGCAATCACACACAGCCGGCTTTTTTTTCCCTCCTCTATTGTTCGGCAGCATGAATCTCAACTTGTCTCTGATGTTTAAATGCATGCTGCCATTTAATTGCTTGTTGCTATGACAACGCAGACTGTTAACAAAGGCAGTGTCGGGATCCGGATAACAAGAGATAGCTATTCTGTCTCTCAGGTAGCCATCTGATTCATCAATATTTATATCACATCCTGCTTTTCAGCAGATCTGAAATTCAATACCAGGTCCCCCACACAGCCTTAGATGTTTGTTCTCTCTTTCTCACTCTCACTCGCTCTTTCTCTATCGTTCTCATATTGATTTAATTGCATTTTATGTTCACACCTGGCCTAGGAATGCAGCGGGGGATGGTTTTGCCCAAACAAGACGGGTAAATGTTTTGCTATCCTTGATTTGTTAAGAGAGACGTAAATGTCCCCTAGCCCACATATGCTAATTTAAAAAACAGGCAAAGAGTGGAAAACTGAGAGAATGACTAGTGAGAGGAGCGTTGGAGGGCTGGTTGGTGTTGCGTTTCAGTAAACATCAAGAGAGTGAAGGTTAAAGGAGTAGTTCAGCCAAAAAAATGAAAATTCTGTCCTTATTTACTCACTCTCTTGTCATTCCAAGCGTGTAGGACTTACTTTCATCTGTGAAAGCGAGAAGAAAACTTCTTGTTGACTTGTGTAGTGTAATTAGGAGAATGAAGCAGAAGTAGAACATGTGACTCTATATTACATGCAGTGCAAGGGAATTGAGAAAAAATACAGTACCAGCCATAAATCTGATTTTTACTGACCATGAACTGTATGTATATTATTGCATTAAAAAAGAGGCATCATAAATCAAGGAAAGACATATATATAAATATATATATATATATATTAGGGCTGGTAACAGATAAAAAATTGTAATCGAATTAATTAAATGAGGTAGAGGTTAATTAATCGCACATCAAATTTGCCACAATGAACAATGACATCAAAGTAGAGCGAGAGCGATCAGAGGAACCTTATCGGGAACACTGGATATTAAGACTCGTATGGCTTAATATTACGTAAATTTTGTCCCTTGCAGCAGCAGTACTAGTAGTAGTACACTGTAAAATAGTTGTTTCAACTTGAAATAATCTGTTACCTCACTGAATAAAAATGTTTTTGTTTGGTTAACTAAAATATTCCAGTCACTTAAGTAACTTAAAATTTCAAGTTGACTAGTGCGGTAACAAGTTATTTCAAGTTGAAACAACTATTTTTATTTTATTTGTGTACTCCTACTACTACAGCTGTTGCTGCTGATACACGAATTAATAAAACCTAACCAGATCAAAAAAGAAATCAGTGATGATTTGGTTCTCGAGTTTTGAAGTATTGGTGTTTTATACATAAAGCTATCACACGGCTTCATATTTGGACTTTAGTTCATAAGTCATACGCCCTACTTTCATGGTGCTTTATGGTGTTTTTCTGTCTTTTATGGTTTATTGCACCACGTTCACCCATTTTGTCCAGATACGTGTATATTTATTCATGCATCCACGCATTTGAATTGAATAATGCTTCTAATAAAATATGTTACTCTTGTCTTGACAGTCTGTTCCCTGTTCAAACTAGTGCAATTGATTCAAAAAGTGAAATCTGTTTAATTTCCGGTACATGCTGATCACAATCAATCACATACATGAATATTTTTTCCCCTACATTAAAAAAACTATTACAGCAAATAAGTAAATCATTGAATGGACATTACCAAAAAAATGATTTTAGAAGCCAGTGCATTGTTTTATTTAAGTGATAAATGTCTGTACCTTCTGCGCTGTGTTCTTTCTGCTTTCACTTTTTCCTGCTGAGAGTCTTAAAGCGACAGTACCGCTTTTCACGCAAATCAGCGTAATCTCAATGCAGATTCCGCAAATGATTGCATGTAAACAATATTATGTTAGATCTGAATGACCATTATACGCTCTAATGTATTACTGCACTATAACAACGTATGAATTTATTAAACGGGCTTGGCGTTCAGTTTCATTATAATTCAGCAGCCGGCGAATGAAACCGTTATATATAACACTTTCAAACCCGGCACAAAGGCACGGCGAACGAGCGAGGGAGAAGAAGAGGGCGGCGGTGGGCCTTGGTTTCCTTCATTTGCAGATATGAAAAGCGAGGCCCTATCCGGGCTCATCATTTAAATATCACAGTGGAAGCGAGCTCTTTGATCTCCTCTGTGGTAATTGGGGTCGTAGCAGGAGAGTCATTTTCTGCTCTTTCTCTTTCTGGTCCTCTCGCCGCTCTATCTGAGAGATTTTCCTCTCCAGGAAATCCAGCCGCAATCTGGACTCCCCACCAATCTTTCATATCCTTCATCTACCTACTGTACGTGTCGAATCACATCCCGGCCTTCTCTAGCGACAAAATCCAGATGCGGCGCGAGGGTTTCAGGCAAATAGCTTGCGGGGCGAGCAAATACGAGGGGATGCGCTCAGGAGATTTGTCTCCGCTTCTTTTTTGAGGTGTCCGGTTTCGAGGAGGGATTGCGTAAGCTGTGAATCTTTGAGATGAAAGCGGAAGAGGGTTGAGCGGTTTAATTTTTCCTTCTAATTTTTAATAATGGCTTTAATATTTTTAGCTTCGCTGCTTTAAAAGGGTGCATTTATAAACGCGGAGAGGGTTTTCGCATTCAGACAACATGCTGTTATGCTGTCAGCATGGTAAAGGCGCTCCATAAAGTTGCTTCTCTAAATTCCTCTGTTCTAAAGCACCGCTGTTGCTGCTTTTGTAGCAAATCCACCGTCTACAGCAATATATTTCAAGACTTAATACTGTGTTTTGTGTAGTTTTGGACAATAAAGGTTGTAGCTTATGCAGTAGTTCTCTAAGCCATATATTTGTTGTTTGTCACATACTCCTTTTTATATTCGGTTGGTGCTACATATAAATAGATTTTAGGTTTTAATAGGTTTTGTTCAGTCATTAAAAACAAATTAAATATAGTCAATAATAAAATTCATAGTCAATTCATAGATATGTAATATATAGATGCATTATACATTTTGTAATAACATTGTGTGTGTGTATATATATATATATATATATATATATATATATATATATATATATATATATATATATATATATATATATATATATATATATATACATATATACATACATATATATATATATATATATATATATATATATATATATATATATATATATATATATATATATATATATATATAACATAATAAAAATGCTAAATATAAAAATTATTTGTGATATATAAAAATATTTTAATATTTATAAACACATATTATATTTAATATTATTCTGTAATGTATGTACTAAATATTAACTAAATATTAACTAAATAACACATTTATTAGACCACCTGTCATAATGAAGAGAAAAAAACAATATTTTATGAATCTGTCAAAAATGTGTTTAAAACTAAAAATCAATGATTTATCATTTAAATCCTAATATATTTGGAAAATAACAAACTCAAACAATAAAACATTCTTTATTCACGCATAACAACAACAACAACAACAAAACTTCTATATAGTTTTTATTTTATATGGTTTCCTTTGGCCTTGATAACAGCCTTCATTCTTGCTGGCATTGTTTTTGTGTACTTTTCCACAATCTCTGTTATCATTTGACTTATAAAAATCATTTTTTAGTTGATCCCAAATACTTGCTTTTGAATAAACTTTTGTTTGGTCTATCTTTGAATCCATTAAATCTCAACAATAATTATATTTTGCATTAGAAACACTACTGTGATTAAAGAGGCTTACACATACTGGTGTGGATTAACTATTACAGAACAAGAACATTTATTTTGGTAATCACCAATACGGTTATTTTAGGGCAGCTGAGTAAGTCTCTTATCCAACGCTCTTTATGCTGTATTTATTTTTGACACATTTATCATCATGTCTGTGATTGTTCTCTTTGACTCATTGAATGGTGCTTATTCGCGAATGTTTTATGTGATATTCCAATGTTGCGCGTAAGTTAAATTCACAACTTTGGATGGAAACCTGCTGTTGGATGAAATATTGAAGTAAAAAAACAGAAGCGAAGCCCTGTAGTTTGACCCTTTGCGCTGTCTCCACAGAGTCTGTGAAGAGGTCAAAAGGAATAATAGATACGCCTGACAACAATACGTATACAGCTAACCGTTTGAAACCATCAGTTTCCAGCACTCCGTCCTGAAATGGCTTTCTGTGCATCGGGACCTGTGCTAGTATTTGCGCTTGCCCTGCCGGTCGACCCTGGATGTCGGGAGTATGTGTGTGTCCTATTTCTTAGAGGCCTCAGGGCTCAGACGGCCCTCTGCCCGGACCACATTCTCCCATTGGGCTTCAGCAGAGTCTGTCTGCACATCTAAACACACGTATCAGGTCTATTAAGAACCTTGCTACATCTCAGTGAACTTCCAAGAGCTCAAACCTCCCTTGAGGAATTGTATCGGAGGCTTATATCTATATCAAAGCTATCCCATAAGTCCCATGGGGGCATAAAACTGCTGGTGAACCAGTAGCTGCTGTGAGAACATGAATTGGTTTTTTTTTTTGGTTTTTTTGATATTCCAATAGTGATGTGATATGGCTAGGCAACCAGATAATGAACATCCCTAACATCCATCGTCATTTACTCCTATTTGTCGTTCCGAATTTGTACACTGTTAAACATAAAAGGTCTTTATTGGCATCAATGGTTGAAGGAACATTCAAGACGTTTCTTTGGAGCAGGTTTTCCTACTAAGAAAAATGGTTCTTTTAATAATTTTTTTACGTTGAGATGTGTTTATTTTGTTTTATTGTGGCTTGCTTCCTTTTTATTTTTCGTTATGTTGCGACGTGTTTCGACTGTTGCAGCTTCCATTGTGTTGTGCTAATTTCACTGTGTTGCGGCTCGTTTCGTTTATGTCGCGAAGATTTCGAGGTGTTGTGCAATATTAGGAAACTGTACAGATCGGTTCAGACATGGCCTTGCAACAAGGTCATGTGTGTTGCAATGACGTGAGGGTGAGTAAAAGATGATATAATTAGAACTCCTTTCATTAAAGGAAACGAAACATTTGTCTTTGCTTTCTTTCCAGGCCTAACTTCCTTTTTTTTTTCAAGTAGACATTCCCTGTTCGGAGACGAAAGCTCTCAACACATTAATAATGCAGAGAAATCGAGCTGTCATTGAAACAAAGGTGGCTCAATGGTTGAGGTGAATCACTGATAAGCCGTGTAGCTGTGCCCTTGTGGGCTTGAATCTTTCTCTGGGGTGGTGATTAAAGATCTGGGCTAGTAACTGAAAGGTTTGTAGGTTTGAACCACGGGAGAACGCTTGTAAAACTAATGTTACTGTTAACCTAGCCAGTGATATTTTACTTCATTATGGGGTTACAGGTGAACCACACATTCAGCTGTTTATACAGAATTGATTTTAGTGTCCAGTTAAAAGTAGATCCTTAGATATTAGGAAGATTGTGTGTCATAAGGCTTTGACCCGCTGGACTGTAATTGATTATGCAGAAAACTATTAGCACTAATCATTTACAAAGTAATAAAAGAACTTGGAAGACTAAAGACTAAAGATACTTTCATATGACTGCTATCAGGGCTTCAGGGCTTCCCCATATATATCTCATATATATATATATATATATATATATATATATATAATGCAATGCTTTTTGGACAACAAAAGTCACTTAACGATGAGTTTAAGATTTGTTATTATTTTTTGTGGAAGCAGTGGTAGTGTTTTTTTTCCTAATTATCTGATTAAACTTAAATAGAAATTTTATTAGAAATTTACAAGACATTAATAATTGTACAAAGGCTTTCTGTCATTATTGATCAGTTTGATGCGCCCTGAAATTATTTGAAAATTTAAAATTATTTGACCAAATTTGAATGATTGATCAATTTGCTTTTAATTTCACTTATTACTTTTATACGGTTCCTTTATAATAATAGTTTAAAAAAATAAGTTAAATAGAGTTATGCACGCAGTTAAATTTGCCCCAAACTTTTTAACCTCACAGTTTTGTGCTCTGTTTTGTAACTGTTTTACTTTATTGCTCCACAGAATTCATGGGAAACATGAGTTTTGTGAAAGGCCCTGAAGTCGTTTTTGGTCTAGTTATTTTCCTCCTGACGCGTGCGCTTGAATATAAGCTATTTGATGTGCACCTGAACACCTGGTTCCTTGTTGTGGTCTTCGTATGATTGTTTTGATTCGTACCTCTGAGCGAAACCATCCAGACACTGCAGTCCTTGCCGTTTTTCATCGGAAATGAGCGCACTCTTTATTCATGCCTAGCCAGAGGGCCACACGGACAGCTGGTGGTTATTTTGATGGCTGTCTCTAAATGAGATGCCTCTCCTTTCAGTTCTGCCCAACACACATTGCATTCATCCATTGCAAAATAAACTACTCAATGAGATTTAGTGTGTGTGTGTGGGTGTGGGTGTTTCTGGGTTTGTAATTATGTTCGAACCCTCCAAGGAATCTGTCGAAAAGCCATTTTGTAAGCATTATCATTAAATATAGCTTACATCTTTGTGGTAATCGAGAAGCACTTGTTAACCAAAGGACTGGGCTAACATTTGGATGATGGCTCCATCATGGGCGCCTCTCCATGGAGAATGACTCTGTTGCATTTCGATCAGCGATACATCACACATATAATGAGATAATAGGGGTAGACATACTGGCAAGGAGAAAACATGAGGTCTGACTCCCTAACGTGACTTGGATCGGTTTCTTCGACATTAACCTTGCGGTAATTGAGTTCTAATAATCTTAGGTATATGGGCGAGTAAATTGGAACGAAGCGTTCCATTTCTCAAGGCGTTTTCATCGCTTTTTCCATCCGACCCGTAGACGGCCCTCCCGCCACGCTTGGCTTGGAGGTTCATTTGCAGCTGGAGGGAAGGAGACGGGGTAAATAGAAGAAAAGCGCTCTTGCGTCTCCTCCCCGCCTGTCCTCGGATCCTCTCCCTCCTTCCAAACCCCATCCTGCTCCAGCTGTCTCCGTCGCTGCCGTGTCTCCCGGGGGTGGAGAAAGTAACGGCGTGCTGTCCCATCAGCCAATGGGAGCAGCTGGTTCGTGGAGGGGGAAAAATGGGGCGTTGTGGAAACAGCTGCCTCAGACAGACAGCTGAGGAGCCTGATTGCTCCCCAAACAAATGTTTTGTTCCCAGAATGCATCCAGGTCCAAATCCCCATCCTGCCACAGACCAAGGGTTCGTCGCCTGGTTTTGCTTCTTAGTATGAGTTTATTCGGTCGTGTGCAGCCAGAGTTTTGCCTTTTATCAAAGTTTTACTTTTCAACCTGTCAACTTATTCTTACCTCTAACATCTACGCTTCCATGTTTGTCACTTTTCAAATAAAAATTTTTAGGTGAACTATCTCTTTAAGACTGTTTTAAGACCTGAATTTGGTTTGTGCTTGTTGCCGAATGCCGAATTTTTAGGAAGTCGCATTTTGAGGTCAGTAAGCCTGACCCTTAAATGATCCGATCACCAAAGCTGCAAATATTTGATTAAACCCACAGTAAAAATATAAACATTATGAAATGTAATGACATTTATAAATAACTGCTTTCTGTCTGAATATACTGTAAAATGGAATTTATTCCAGTGAATTTTAACTTATTATTATGTAACTTATTATTAATGTTGGAAACATAATATTATTAATGTTGAGCTGCCTAATGTTTTTTGTAGAAATCAATATTTCTTTTTGATTCATGATTAAATATGAATAATTTCTTAATTTCTAAAATATTTAATTGCAGGGAACATTTGTAGCTTTAGCTACAAATATGATTTAAATACGATTTGTAATTTTAAATATCTGGAGAACAAATCTGTGGTTTAATTGTGGCTTTTTTCTATACTATTATTCTACAACGGAGCCAGGGCTACCATCCACACACAAACAATGAAGATTTTACTTGTAATGTTTTGTTTTTTTTGTTCTTGATAAAGTTGATTGGTAATAAAGATTATAAAAGCTCTTTCTTTAGGGTTAAAACAAGATACAGACTGGCCAATAACAAGCATTATCGATTTATATTGCAAGACCGAAGGTGTGTGAAAACCCCTGCAGATCTTTGACAGAGTCTTAAATTCTTAAAGTGGTCATGCTTGTAGTCTCTCCCTTGAAATTCGATTTAATATTGACTTGAGAAGGCGTTAAGACCATAGAGCCAGAAAGCGGAGCAGAATTGTACTATTACCACTGCATTAATAATGTAGGCACAAAGATAAGCACCACTGTGAACGAAGAGCGAGGACGCTGGAGGGTCAGAAACCTGTTTCCTCCTCATCTTCTCTGGAGCGGCTCTGACCCCCGAGGTCCTCGCAGGCCGCTAGATGCATCTCTCTTCCATCTCTTGGAGAGATTATCAAACTCTCATGGGCCACTCATTTTTCTGGCCTCTTGGTGAGATTTCTTTGCATTTAAGAACAATCCAGAAGGCTTCGAAATTGCGAAAGGTAGCCTCAGTTGACTTTCGTTAATGCTTCAAAACTGACAGTATTTACTTTTTTAAATATATATTCCTGGTTTTATTGTTTGCAATGCATCAGTTTCACTGATTCCCCTGGATAAAATGGCCCTCCCTGTTTTTTATGTGGTCGAATATCTTTTTTGCCTCATGAGTATATCATGTTTTGGATGTAAAATAGGTTTGGAATGTCTCTGGTTTACTTTACGAGAACACAGATGTATTATTCTTAAATCATTTTTAAATGTAATTCAGTCATAATGAGTAGGAATAAATATATTAAAATACTTGTTATGAAACTTTTATTTGTATGTTTTCAGTAATTATTTTTGTATTTATTTTATGTGATTTTGTTAAAGTACTATTTAGTATAATTTAATTGTTACTTTTTATTTAGTTATCTGACATATATTTGAATTTATTTCAAGCAACAAAAATGTGTGAGTGTATATGTGTGTGTGTGTCTATATATCATACCATGGATTTTGAGTCACAGATGGGAAAATTAGTATAGTATAGATGAACAGCCTATAACATAAAACTATAGGCTTTTTAAAGACAATTCACGTGCAGAAATGTAATAATTAAGTGTAAAACACATGTAAAATACAGATTAATCTTTGATTGAGCTGTGATGTTGTTTGATTAGCAGACCTGACAGAAGTAGGTATTTCTAGGCTGCTACCTCTTTAAGACTAAATGCACAAACTTAAAACTGATACAATACAATGAAACAATAATTAGCACTGAATGTCTACGCTCAGTTTCAGATTTGGTTTTGCCTGTTCAAACTGCATTTATAGTTCAGACGTGTAACCAACATGAAAACCAGAGAGCTGTCTATGGGTGAAAAACAAGCAATTGTGAAGCACAGAGAAGGAAAATCAATCAGAGCCATTGCAACTCATTGGCCGTAGCCGTTTCAACCATTGTGAGAGCTGTCAGAAAATACCCTAAAACAACTGTAAGCGAAATCAGCAACAGAGGGCAGGAGTGAAGGTATCACAATCTACTGTTAGCAGAAGACTTCATGATCACAAGAACAGAGGCTACACCAGAAGACTAAGTTTTATGGACTGATGAGACAAAGATTAACCTTTAACAAAGTGATGAAAAGGCTAAGGTTTGGAGAAAGAAAGGATCTGCTCATGATGCCAAACACGCAAGCTCACCTGTGAAACACAGTGGAGGTAATGTCGGGCTCATTAATCTTCAATGATGATGTGGCACATAATGGCATCAGTAAAACGAACTCTTTCTGAAGTCTATAGAAACATTTTGTCTGCCCGTTTAAAGAAAGATGCAACCATACTTTTTGGAGCTCATTCATCATGCAGCATGATAATGACCCAAAACACCAAAGGAGAGATCAGGGTAAGAAGTGGAAGGTTTTAGACTGGCCAAGTCAATCTCCAGACTTAAACCCTGTAGAGAATGCCTTTTACCTGCTAAATGTCAAACCCAAATGTTTTCAGTCTACAGCAAAAATAAAAGAGGGGAGTGTGTGTGTATATATATGTATGTATATAAGTGTATATATATGTATATGTGTATGTATGTGTGTGTGTGTGTGTGTATATTAGTGCAAGTTGATTGAGTTAACGCACAGTGTTTGACAGCACTCATATAGTTTTATTTTAGTTTATCATAATGTATTTCTGAATATTCAGTTTCACACGTTGATCCATCATGTTATGCAAAGATAATGTGATTCATGTTTTTTATAAATCTACATTTTTTTTTACACTTTTTTTTAGTCTATATTTATTTAATCTAAAAGACCACAACAAAGGAAACAAACCATAGATGCCAAAAGTAGGATTAAATGTTTTTTGTTATTATAGATTCTTGATTATGCATGAAATTAATTAAATACAACCGTTCATATTGTGGGATTATAGACTAAAGCCCTGTTTGGATGGGACTAGTTGTCCCACAGGAGGTCAGGTGCGTGTGTTTTTCACAGAATTTATTTATTTCTTTAATGCCATCCTGTTTTTTTTTTCACTCGGGCATCCTCTGAGAAATCGAATATTGCTGGATAGTTTGATCATCGTAAATATTTACCTTTCTCCTCATTTATTTTGACCTCTGTTGGAAACCACTGAATCTACTTTTCTCATTGTGCTACATGGTGCACATCTTCATAGATTTAAACCGACTTCCTGGATAAAGCAATGGTATGTGATTCAAGTGAGTTACTAAAAGAAGCATCTGATCGCTGTAGTAGCTGCACCAGGTATGAGCTTTATGGTAAACTACATTAGCCTTGTTTTTATCAGTGGGTTTCACAATTCTCACGTCACACTCTTGTGCTTTGAATGGATGATGCAAATGTCGAAAGCAAAGCCGTACCGTCATTGCAGCGGATGTTGAGCTGGTTTATCTGTTCAGTGAACTCGTTCTCCTCTATCGTCTCTGTTCGTGGCACAGAAAGTGAGAAACGCCTCTTGAAGTTCTTCATCTTATTCATGTCGCTGGACCAGAAGTCCTGTGGAGGATGCAAGAACAGCGTGAGTTAGGCTAATGTGTAGGTTATTTTATTTGAGAAGATTTTGTTTGTTTTGGTGCGCTCTCCGCATGAAATCCGTCATGATGTTATTGGGCTTTCTTGTGTTTTTGTCTTTTAAAATCTAACTGAAGGATCTGAGATTGAATATTTACAACTTTTCAGAGAGATTTTCCTCTGTTCTGGCATCGCTTGCTGTTTTACGCTCTGTCAGAGCTCCAAGTTTGGTGTTGTGTACACAAAAACTCCAATATAACAGGTCTGCAATCAAAAGTTAGAGATCTCAGTAATGAACTCAAATGTTTCTCATGATCTCACCTGCCATCTGCATTCATTTTGTAGCGTTTTGTACTCTTGCTGAAGGTCAGCTATTGACTTATTTGTGTCTGTTTTTTTTCCCCAGGGCAATTTTTTGGAGAACAATCTGAGACGGTATAATTCATGAGCTAAACAGGAGCAACCTTTAGGCAATGCTTTTTCATGGGGTGGATCCATAACAACAGATCTGTTGTATCTTTCCTGCAAGGGGTGTGCGATATTAAATCATTTCTCTGTATTTTGGGGAAGTATGTTAATAACGATAATTAAACAATATTAAACAAAGAGTATATTTTTGTGCTGGTACTTTAGACCCGTAATGAATAAAAATATATAATATTAAAACCATAAGTGGCAACGGGTCTCTGTCTAAATGAGTGATTCATTGAATCATTCCTTCAAACGATTTGTTCAAAACGACTGATTCATTTAGAAACAAATTAAGTGACTCCATGCTTCCCAATGTGCATACTTTCCAACCTATCTGTCCTAAATAGTATTGAAAATGACTATTATCACATTTAATTTAGAATAGTATGCACTCTCTTTATGAATGAATCACTGACTCAAATTATTCACTCATTAAAACTGATAGGTGGCAGCAACTCTCTGTCTAAATTAGTGATTCTTTGAATCATTAGTTCAAACGATTTGTTAAAAATGACTGATTCATGCTCCCAATGAGCATACTATCCATCCTAAATTCTATGTGATATTAGTCATTTTCAATACTATTTAGGGCAGAAAGGGTTGTATTGTGTGCATATTGGGACACAGGAACTGTCTTTATGAATGGATCATTGAATCACTGACTCAGATGATTTATTCAAAAACAGATTCATTCATGAACAAAACTCTGCAGTGTTTTGCTCTGAGATGTACAAACGAAGGCTATTTTAAAAATATGCATATTGTATATAGTGTAACTCATTCGATATTCTTTTCAGTTAGAGAAAGGTTGAAAACGAATATGATTTTTGTCCAAGATGGGTAAAGTGGTTGAAAAATATACTATATAACACTTCAAAAGTGTACATTAGGTCCCTTATAACTGATATAGTAGTTGCTGTAAGCATATAGACTAAAACTCTGTTTAAAGATAGAATTAATAGATCTCTAATGATATAAAATTTCTCCA
This sequence comes from Puntigrus tetrazona, assembly GCF_018831695.1. Classification (NCBI taxonomy): domain Eukaryota; kingdom Metazoa; phylum Chordata; class Actinopteri; order Cypriniformes; family Cyprinidae; genus Puntigrus; species Puntigrus tetrazona. Next base: position 7,794,359 of record NC_056709.1, read on the forward strand.
CAGCTGAAGTTCAGCTCCGTCTCACTGGAGCTTAACAAAATCTCCCGTATTCTCTTCCTTTCCACTCCTACGTTACCAGGCAGAGCAGTTGCTAAGGGTTCCAGCTCTGTTCGTTTAATTCCGGGTGTGAGATCGTGCTGTGTGCTTTACTAATTATTTTGAAAGTGGGAGACTAGCCAATACTCCCATTGCCAATTAGCGTCAGCTACCACTAAAATAACTGCGTCTCAGAGCGCCATTGTTTCTCAAATGACTCTGAAACAAAAATGTAAAATAATAAAATAAATACTAATAGCGCTAAAAAAGTTCCCTTTTCAGTTGTGGTGGTGTTGTCCCCCTCCTCTCAAACTTGTTCTCTGCTTCTTGTTCTTTTCCTTTCTTTGATTATAATGGTTGTTTTTGCTAAGGATAATGATTTAGTCTTCCTCGCTTTGAAACATGACTCTCATAGGACAATAATTGCTCCATGCAGTCCCATCATAGAGCTGATGAAACACAGACCAGTGTCTGTCTGAATATTCTCATCATCTACATCGTATTTATGGGATGTTACTAGTTCTAGCGTAGAACAATGTTTGCCACAATATTTAGCTTGGGTCGTGAACTAAATTGTTTTTGGGTTTCTCATTTAAATTTGATATATATCTATGATCTATGTTAATTTTATTTTGTTTACATTTATACTTATACACACACACACACACACACACACACACACACATATATATATATATATATATATATATATATATATATATATATATATATATATATATATATATATATATATATATAATATATAATTTTCATTTTCATCTAGTTGTATCTAAATATGAACAATAATTTTATCTATTTTTTTTTTTATAATGTGTATTATACACACATTTGTGACTAAGGCAAAAATCATTAGGATATTAAGATCATGTTCAATGAAGATATTTTCCTACCGTAAATATATACATCAAAATATAATACATGGAAAAAATTTAATTAGTAATGTGCATTGCTAAGAAGTCTAAAGGCAATTTTCTCAATATATTTAGATTTTTTTGCACTCTCATATTTTCTATTCTAACAAACATACATCGATAGAAAGCTGATTTATTATTTATTTATTGAAATATTGGTTTATTGATTTATTTATAAATTCGAATGCTTTATCATTGACCAGCTAACCAGCAAATACTTTAACCTCAACAACTGATGTCTGACCAAGTCTTTGTGAAAGAAAAATCAAACTATTAGGGTCACTAAAATAAATCTAAAACGGTTGGATTCAAAGGGCAGAATATTAACGTGATTTTTAAAGATCTTGCGGTTTCCTAGTATTAATCACACACAGTGGAAATATTTTATTGATATTCTCCCCCGCTTCTGTATTCACTCTGATTGAATCCAAAATCTCATCCAAGTGTAATTACGTCCCGAACTCCAGGGACCCTCCAAAGATGTGAGGGTGTCATAAGCAGATGTTAACCGAATCATCCGGAGAGGTGACCTTATATTCTCTGTCAAACTTCCTGTGGTGGCTGGTTTTTCCACCTATAATTTATTCTAATTCTTATTCTGAAGGAGAGTTTCATCTCTCTAATGCTGTTGCTGATAAAACCGAGTTTGCATTTGTCTGACTTTACTAATGTGCTGCCAACTTACTGACTCCCAAAGATGCTTCATGTACTTCAACTAATTCACAGCCTTCTCGTCTCACTTGACCGACCCCGTCCATCAGCCACCGCCTCGCTGCCTTTTGCATTTGCTATGCGCCTCGGTTCCACGGGGAATCGCAGTGACTCAAAATAGAGCCACCTTTCCTCCGCCGTGATGCCATCTCCTCCAGACGCGTCTGAAGATGCTGAAGGAATTCTCAGCGTGACTCATTCGGCGCTCTGTACTCACTACGCCCCTCGGGGACGAGACTTCTCTTCGGCAGAGAATCTATTAATAAGGTGTTTTTTGGTTTGGTCGGTGGCATATGGAGGCTGAGGGACTCTGTGTTCCTGGAGCGGGCAGCTTTTCTGTTAATTCGAGATCAGCCGCAGACTCCAGAGGGGTTACGGGAGTTGCACACGCTAGTCATTGACGAAGAAGTGGTGATGGAGAAGGTGCTCATCTCATGTGTTCGATGATCGTGCTTTAACCAAACTGGACTGGTTTAATAGCTAGTTCAAGATACAGTGATAGTCTGTCACTGGCAGTAGCTGGTTAGGTTAGTTGTTGCTTCATAACGCAGTGTGATCTGCAATTCGACATTCAGCGCCGATGCGCAGAGTCCCGTTGCCCCTCTCTACTGCTTCACTTCCTGTGGACTATGATCTGTCCTGTCACAAGTAAAGCCAATACATATATATATGTGTGTGTGTGTGTGTGTGTGTATATGTAGATCTGTTCAGTTTTTGTGCAACACTGCCTAAGCTGCAAATGTCTACACAAGTTCAATACGTGAACCCTGGCACATTTTTATTACGTTGATATAGGTATGTATTGCGGCTGTTCAGAATTGGAATATCCGTGGAATGTTGTTAAAAGCTCTATTATATTATACCAAAGTAAACTTCCATTTACACAAATTTGAACTCTTTTGCCGAACTTTAGATACACATGATTTGAACTGGAGCTCCTCGTACACCTCTGTACTCCGTGAGCTACCGAACAAACCTACAGTCTATGCAAACCTATAGATATGAAGCTGGATATGTGTGATGCTAATGTTCAAAACCATCAGCTGTCAAATATTCCAGCATATTAATATTGTTTTGAAGTCATAACATGATATTCTTCAAGTAATTGTGTTATGCTTTATTAATAGAAACTCTGTAACATTGTGTGTAAAGCCTCTAGTGTTTATTTCTTTTAGAAACTGCAGTGATGTGTACTTGTTACGTATTTTGTGTCTTGCTAAAAAGTATGTTTATGCCATGAGACCAGGTAATAGGTTCTGTAGAAGTCCTCATGACCACTGATGTGTGCTTTTATGTTCATGTAGCCTAATCCTCTTTAACTGCATGCATTCATTTTTCATCTAGATGTCAGATTATGATTGCTGGGCCGGGCTCATATTGCTCATAATCCACTGGAGTAACAGCCAATTGGCTCTTTTGTTCTGTAGCTGAAGCTCTTAATAATGTCTGATATGGATGTGGGCTCAATAGTATAATCAAAATTAAAACACAGTTAACATGATTGTACACATTTATGTTGTCAACAGACTGATTTCACTAAAGCCATGCTAGCACTATATAAAATGATCTCCAGTTATAATCCTATAATAGTGTGTGTGTGTGTGTGTGTGTGTATATATATATATTTACAAGTTTAAATGCATAGTTTACCCACAAATGATCAATATTTTTGATGAATTAATTTCCTTTTCATTAAAATCCCCAAACTTTGCTTTTTTTGCAATTTTGAAGGAATTATTTGAATGAATGAGTCAGTTAATCAATCATTAGATGGAGATTACTGGCAATATATAATTATATTGATTTATCCATGACAGGCCTAAACCTGCCAGACTTAACACAAAAGAGAGGGAAACCGAGAAACATTTTTGCTAAAACCACACTTCTTATTAATTTTGTGTTAATATTCAGCTTTGGATGCATTATTAACATCCTTGGAGCAGTAGTAGTTTTCTCATAAAGTTTCTTGTTTTCTCTAATTAGCAATTCTGCATGTGTAAGTGACCTAAAGGCCTCTGGTGAGTGAAATTAGTAAACTCCATGTGCACCCTTCAGTATTATTAATGAACGTAGCATGAAATTCATTCATTATTATAATATAAGCTTCAAAAGGGCATGCTGTGCATACAGCCATGCACTCCTCGTGGTGACTTTTTCCTGATCTGCCCCTTGAGTTAAAATGACACACGTACAGAGAAGATTACTTTGAAAATGTAATGGGTTAGAGATGACCTTATTTAAAATGCAATAAGTAGTGTAACATTGGATGCAAAATTCACTTTTCGTTTACATATACATAGCCTATGTCCCAGCAGCGTGTGGAGAAAACCATCCTACGCTACTAAAAATCAAGGTAGCAAAAAGTAAAATAAAAATTAAGGACAGATCAGTGCCATCGTCTGTGTTCCTTCTGCACCTCCAGAAAAAGTAAGTCTCACACATCATTTGCAGGTTGCCTTTACTCTTCCATGGAAGAGAGGGGAGGGTGAGCAGAAGTCATTAGCATGTAAAGAGACATGACCCAAAACAAGCTGCTGTGAATAGAGCAAAGTAAAAAAAGGTGGTGTTCTACTTGAACTTCAAGTGTTGTGTACTTCAACACTTTTGACCACAGTATGTTGCTGACCTTTCAAGAAGAACCTACAGAATCATTCCTACTCGTGTAAAACGGGCGCCCAATGTTCCCTTTAAAACACAGGCACTAGAAAAAACCCAAGCTTACTTCGAGATCATTCTGATATGAAATGCATATTTAAATATTTAATTAAGATATTTAATTAGCTATGATACTGTTTTTGAAATTGAATCTTGCTACGGCAGGAAACATTGGAACATAACAATGGATTGGTAAAAAGTAAAGCTATACTTAAACCTCTCCTAAACTCCCGAAACATTGATGTTTCTCATTTTAGAGCAGTCAGGGCAATTTATGAAAGAAATTAATTAAATCTGCATGTGTCTGTAAAAAATCAGATGTAACCCCCTCTGTAATCCTTAACTTTTTCATAGTTAGGTAATTTAATTACACTTTTTTTTTTTTTCTCAGTAACCGATCACAATTACTTTAATTTTGTAATTAACTAGGTACTTCCCTACTCTGCCCACATATCATATTAGAATCTAGCTCTCTGGTGTCTTTACAATGCCCTTCCTCTCCTTTCATTTGTTCAGTTACTCAATGCGTAATTTTCCCAGTGTTGAGTCGATCTCTGCTTACGTTCCCAGAACAAGTCAATAGGTAGCAGTGACTCTTAATTTAGCTGTGCGCTGTTAGCAAAGCAGAACACTGCGGTCTAATATGTATTGACCTCTGAATGAGTCTGTGGATGAACCAGTGAGGCACAGCTGTGCTGCCAAACCTCCACCAAAAAGCCCCTGCTGTCCTTTACTACCCCTCTTCATCTCCCCCGCCAGACGGCAAGATCAAAGATCGCATTAACATTGGTGAGACGTGCAAAGGCACCGAATGTTTAACCTTTCTGTCTGTGTATGCTTGTGTGCTAGACTTTTCATTTCCTGAAATCAATTTTAATGCAAAAGTCACCACCATGTAGGGACTACATGAACTGTAAACAAACTGTCAGCCCGCTGGAATATAGTAAAAAAAAAACAAAAAAAAATCCCGGGATGGATATGATAACCAAGTAATCACGCAAGAGTGTCATTTTCACAGGTGTTGTACCGAATTTATGCAAAAGTTGAACAAATTAATATTAAGTTACATTTTAGACACAGTATTATCTGTTTAAATAAATATAAACAGTTCCAAAAAGCGGCGGAGCATAAAGTTTGCCGTATCATTTAAGAAACTACAGCATTTGACTCTTGAATTAATACATTTTGAATGAATTATTCGAGGTAATAATTTAATAATTCGTTCATAAAGACAGAATCAGCCATTTTGAATGAATCGTTTGAAAGAATGAATCAGTCAATAACCAGCCAATGTACCAGCAAAAAAGTTTAAAAATTAAATTCATTTGCTTGCTAACATAGAATGATTTTGCAAAAAACTTAGTAGTTGTATTAACTTAATAAAAAAATAGCTTATAGTCATTTTCTTTTTCATTCTGTTTGCAAATCATTTAAGTCAACGATCCAATACTCCATTCATAAAAACAGCCACTTCCTTTGTTTCTAAATAAATCAGTAGTTTTCAATGAATCACTCATTAAGGCACTGCCTACTGGTGGATTAAGCATATCAAAAAGCGCTAAGCAAAATATTGTTTAATTATCGTTCCTATATATATATATATATATATATATATATATATATATATATATATATATATATATATATATATATATATATTTTTTTTTTTTTTTTTTTTTTTTTTTTGTGTCAGTATCACAAACTCCTATCACCACGATGTTATAGTTTTACTCTGTAGTCTTTTTTTAAGCAGTTTTTCATTACTCAACCTAAAGTTGGTCCAAACATCTATGAATTTATTTCAATTATTGAACACAAATGTATTTAAATGTTGTTAACCCAACAGCTGATGGTAGCCATTTACTTTTAGCTGTAGGGATTACTGATAAAATCTCAATATTACCCTATATATTATATATTATCTAACTTAAGCATTTGTATGTTTTATATATATACAAACTATCTCTTTAAACCTCTGTGATATCTTGGCCTTTGGATTTTTTTTTTTTTTTTTTTTACCATCTGTCCGTCAAAGTTTAATATTGAGGCTTGAGCAGTAGTAATAAATTCCCCTTTATAAAATAGCACACAAACAAGACACTTTGATTAGATCCACCTTTCTTCTCCTCTTTCACTCTTTCTTTCCAGGGCAGCTTAATTGCTCATTGCCAGGAATGCGTTCCAAATCAGGATGCGCCCCATTTGTCTTCTTTACAGACTACAGATCTGGCTTTGCACGGACCACAGAGCACACACTGGCACATTGTGAGCCCGGCCAAAAGGCAAATATCCACGCAGGTCTCATTCGCGACCCCGCATACAAAGCGAAACGCGCAATCAGAACCCCCCCTGCACGGCAAAAAAAAAAAACAGAAAAACAAACCCTAATTTAGTTTTCCACCGACTCCGTAGACTGGACGCTCCGCGGGGTACGGCGGTCCTGATTGGGAACACGACTTCCCACATGAAAAGATGTGAGAAAATAATGAGAAGATTCTGATCTCTCTGACAGAGTTTGGCCGCTCCGTTCTGGCTCGCCATCATCAAATGGCATCTGCTCTCATTCTCGTGCCAGATCAACTTGGCCCTCGGCTCTGAGCGGGAAAACCCATCATTTGGCAGCGGGACGCCCTTGATGGTGCAACAGTGATGTCTCAAGCTGCTTGCGTGTCAGAATAATTCGCCTTTTCTGCGTTCGCCCAAACTAGAGAGAAAACATAAAGGCCTTTTCTTTGACTCATCTGCCTATTAGGTTCCCACTCGTGGCCGCGAGTGACAGTCACGCGGCGTTTGATTTTCGGGTTTGACCCCTTTTTGTTTCCCCAAAAGAATCGTCCAGCCGTAAGGTCATCGTCATGTTGTTGTTATTACTCAAAGCGTAAACCTCGAATCTAGTTCTGGTTATTGAATGCGTTACGAAACTTCTCAAGCCTTCGCCCACCCCGCAGAGATTGTTTGCGACATTAAAAAAAACGATGTTTTTTTCTCCCATCAGGCTTTGCTGCTGCAATTACAGTACTGGCATTACTGCACAGATGTCTGTCCACCAAGTCCATTTATTGAACAATGAGAAAACAACATGACATTTGCCTCTGGCGAACACGGCTAAGCCCTCCAGCGGAGAGACGTCAGTGCATTGTGGAGGCTGAGTGCTGACGTACAGAGAGGGAAATCATTTCACCTACACTTTAATTGATGCTTAGGCACCTGTGGGTTCGGTTCATTCAATACTGAGTCTGATCAAATGCTAGTTTTTGTTCAGGAAGGGAGCGTGCAGAGACGGCTACGAGGAGACCTCGGCGCTGCTGAATAGTATTGTGATTAGATTGGAAGGTGAAAAAGGATATCCTCGTCTCCTGCACAAAGAAATGAGAGCTTGTCGTTTGTAATTGTACGGAGAAAATGTCACTGGTAATCAGCAGTAGCGCTCAAACTTTTGTAATTTTTAGCTTTTCAGGAAATACCAGGGTTTTGATTAGGAAAATTATATATATATATATCAATATTAGGATATTTCCTGAGGTACAATGACTCAGTGTCATTGTTGTTATCGATTTTAGCTTCCCACAAATGTAGCTCTGTTTATATGCCAGAACAGTATTATTTCTATAATATACAAATATTTATTCTGTGTTAATTTTGATGGTTGTATCTTATGTCTTTTTTCGCTTGCACTCTGTAAAATACATTAATTTAAAAAACAACAAATTAATAAAAAAAATAATAATAGTAATATTTAAGTAATATTTTGATGCAATATATATATATATATATATATATATATATATATATATATATATATGCACCACATTTGTTATCGGGTAAAATTAGTTTTTTTGTATTGGTTTAATTTACATTTTATATTGATTGATATGAAATATTTAAAGTGGCATGCTTATTTATTTCTGTTTATTTATTTCTCGACTTACCATTAGCTCTCACAAAAATGTAATTTGAAATAAAAAACAAACAATTTAGTAATAATAAGAGTTTAATAAGCGTAGTTTGATTCAGTAATCAATAGCTACGTTTCCATACAAAGATTCAAATGCAACTTATGCATAAAAGTGAAATATTGCATTAAAAGCAGGGAGCACGTTTTTAGAATTCACACGCCTCTTAAATTAAATTGTAAACTTTTTTACTTTGTTTTGTTTTAAGCAAAATATCACAGAATTTTATAAAAGGGATTTTTTGGTTAACAGCCATGACATCACAATATTTAAGAGCTTTTCTGACATCCCCTTTTAATAATCAGTAATAATAATAATAATAATAAACATTTATATAAGGTGTTATGTTATGTTATTATTTCTAATTGTAAATGTATTATTTCATAAATATTTTTTTCCTTTACACAAAATATTATTAAATAATTTATATCAGTTGGGTAGCAGCTGTAACATCACAATATTTAATAGATTTTTTACTATCCTCTTTTTAAATTAAATAACCTTCACTGTTGAATTGTGCACTATAAGAGCATGCGGAAAAAGTAAATACATTTGTCATGTGGGATCAATTCATATAGAAAGAAAAACAACGCGATTCATGCGTTTGACATATTTGAAGATTTGCTCTGCACTTATTGCAGCTTTTCTAGAAAACAACTCATCCGGAAACAGTCATCATATTTTGTACGAACCCTTGACTCTCTCAATATGTGTCTGTAAAAAGATGACCTAGATCCCGTCAGACGCCCAGGGGATCGACTGAGTCATTCATCTGGAAGTGCGCTCTTGTAATGTGGTCTCTGGGGGAATGAAGGTGCAACTCCAATAAGAGGAAAAACACAGGAATCCAGTGTTCAGTGTGTCCAGACTCACTTGCATCGGCTGTTATTTTCACAAACTATTGAGATGATTTGCTGAGACGTTGGTGCTAAAAATCGGGCCTGAATCTGCGGGGCTGTTTTTAAGATTGATAATGAAAGGCATTCGTTTAAACTCCAGATTTGAGTCAAATGAGTGAAAACGATGGCAGTTTGGTGCAAACGTGTAATTTAAGTTTTTATGAGTTAAATCGGTAAAGGGAGGAATGACTAACACGGATCGCTCTCTTCATCCCTATTGCTCTGTTTGAGCGCTAGTTTTGGGGAGGTCAGATTATTGAGGAAAAGAGGCCTCTTCCACACACTGGTCAGAGCAAATAATCGTTTTTTTTTTTTACTTTTGTTCTGATGTTGTAATGAATCACGATCTCCCACAGAGCTGTAGATAGTGTCTCTGTATTAAAATCAAACAATGATGTAGAAATATGAGTGTGTAAATGGCCAGAGGAGAACTTGATTGTCCAGTGGTGACTCAGGGTACATCATTTTCTCAGATAAGTATCCTTGTGACGGTTTGTTCTCCTAAAGTTAACAAACCTAAAGGATTCAGCTCATGCACATCAAGAGTACATTCAACTACAAAATGAATGTATATAGCAGATCGGATTGGTTAGTCTTTACGTATTGAGAGTTTAGATTGTAGACCTGTCAAATCTGAGTACAAAAGCAATAATAGTAATTTACTGTAACCTATCAACTTACATTTGATCAACCAATCAGTCATTAATTTAATTACAAAAAAAAAAAAAAAAAAAAATATATATATATATATATATATATATATATATATATATTATATATATTACTGAATGATTAAAATAAATAAATAGTAATAAGTAAATTAAAAATTTGCTTTCTTATTGAACCATCAGTTATATATATATTTTTTTGTTTATTTTATGAAGAATTAAATTAGATTTATTTGCTTTTATTTCGAGCCTGTAGTTGCTGTCCAGGAGAAGCAAGCGAGATATTGAAAAGATGTCATTTGTGATTAGTCTTTCCCATGGGTGATTCCAAAGATAATTTTCTCATCCGTGCATCATATTTGGTACATTTGCAACTGATGCATTTGTCGCCAGGTTTCTATCTAATCTAATGTACTAAATTAGCCTACCTGTCCGTCAGAAGCTTCGTGTCCATCATCTGTAGACAGTTTGCCTCTGCAATAATGCTTTAATGGCTACATTAGGAGTTAACCCAGATTTTAAATTCGGACTCAAGCCCTAAGCACATAAAGACAGGCCGAGCTCAGTCCTGCGGTCAGATGAGTTTACGCCTCGGTGACAGGAGCTCGTTCAGATGCATGCTTCAGTGCCGTTTTACAACTCACAATATGCCAGGCCAGCGTCGCCCTTGTTTTTCACAATGACATCGCTACAAGCAGTTAGACTGGATTCCTCCTGGAAAACAAGCTTCTTTCCCGCCAAAGCCTGTTCTGTTTGGAAGGCAAAAGGAAACGACTTGTCTGTTTAACTATTGAGTTGTCAGTACTCGGGGCTACAGGATGTGAATAAAATATTTACACATTTGTGGCAAAAAGTGATATCTAAACTTGCTATGGACAGGAAAATGTTTTTTATTAATAATTACTAAAAAAATACAGCAACTAGAAAAATGCATTCCATTAACTGAAACAGTGTTAATATTACAAATTACTAAAATTACCAATTTATTTTATTTTATTATTTTATTTTATCTTGAAGGAATCAAGCTTTGGTATTGAACCTCCTGTTTATTTTATTTTACTTTACTTTATTTTTTGGGGAATTTTAGCATTTTTTCCAGGTTAACCTTTATATATTTATAATCAAAAAATGAACTGAAATAGTGATAATATACCAAACTATTAAAATCCTTTTTTATACCTTTGAAATACACTACAATCCCCATTAAAACATCAGTCAGCTTAAAACAATAAAATAATGCATCAATAGTTTAATAACACAAGATTTAAACTGTAATAAACATAGCTGCCCAACTGCGAAACGTTTTTGAAATAAAAATTGTATAAAAAAAAACGTGAAAACCAGGTTTTACTGTAGCATTATCGGTTAAAATTACAATTATTTCTCACCCAATTGTAGGGTTGAATTTAAACCGAACAACCACTTATATTGAGAGATTCTGTCATTTGACAACTTCAATTCATTTGCTTCCTAAATGTTTCATTTTGGGCACCAGTGGCTCTAGCCGTTTTATTATCTGGAGCCATTGGTTGATTGAATGCGCTGTAACTGACCTCGTACGGCGGTCCGGCCGGCCCTGGCGGTTGCGAAATTGAGACGTCCCCCTTAAGACGGATGGCGATACCTCACACGCATATCGCCCCGATACAATATTCCTGCCTGTCAAGCTGAAAATCGCACGACTAAACTAAGACAAATGGGCTCCATGGACACGAAGACAGCTTAATATTCGGCAAAGCTGAAAATGACATGACAGGAAGGGCCATTTGTCATTGCCTTTGGCTTCACGGCATGTGTGGACATAGATAAAGATGCATATTACTTTGACGGCCACATTAGACTGGAACGGAGCGAGCTGTGAATGATGCATTAGTAATGTTGTTAGTGCCGGTGTCATATAATTTTCCTTCATTTGCTCGTACGCTTTTCATTACACGAGTAAACAGTTGACGTGGCTCCAAAATGCACATAAATCTGGGGGAAGGAGCGATAATATATTTTTAGAAAGCCTACCAAGCAGTAAATGCCTGCCGTCCCCCCGTCCCATTTAGACGAAGCAATAAAGACGACCTTTTGTTTTCACTATTCGCATCGCTATGACCAGCGCCAGAGATGTCTCATTTGACTACAAGAAGCTCTTTCTTTAGTTATGTAGATGCACGAAAGCAAAAAAAAATTGTTGGGGCGTCAAGCTAAAACAATGGCTCTAGTGTTTTTGTCGAAAAGGGCCATAAGAAAACACAACAGCCAACTGTCAGCTAAACGCGTTTAATAGTTGTGCTAGTGTTCGTTCAGCTGGCTTGCAGTTACGTGAAAAGAAACTAAGCCTGGTGAGAAGGATCAAACTGTGATTTTTATCCAGACTACATGGTCATTTTTTGCTCTTTAGATGTGTTGGGTTTGTTCCCTCCTGCTGTGACGATTGCTAGCAGGCTCTAGCTGTTATCAAAATCTTTAGCGATCTGTAAAAACAGCATTTTGCTTTTGTTCGATGTGAAGTCAATATGTTGCCCTTTTAATGAGTAAAACTGGATTAGCTTGAAATGTTGGCCAACGTTCTTGTAAAGACCTTTCGTTTATTTACTGCAAACAGCAGGATAACTACTGTAAACATTACTGGGAACGAGTCCGGATGAGGCACACATTAGAGCTTTAGCTGTCTCTGTCTTGCTACTGCTTTAGCCTGTGCATTTTTGGTTGTTTTATGTTCATTGGTTGCTTCTTCATAGCTCAGGAGACTTAACAGGGATTTGGGAAAGGTTTTATATATATTTAATATAATAACATTCATATTTTATATTATATTAATATATTTTATTATACTATATACATATTCAATTTGTGAATTAGGGGATTGGTGCGATGTTTGTTTAATGACTTTTCACTTCTGAAACTATTAGAGGCATGTATATGCTGTATATTATACGAGTTTTATAATTTATATAATATTACTATTGATCATACTGTTCCTTGAGCTTACTAGCACATTGCCAAAAACACACATCGCCAACATATATATATATATATATATAAAGGGGTATTGGCCCCAAGGCAACTTTATTTTTCTGAATTGAACTAATAAGACTTGACTTTGGAACTGGAGTGTTTCCAATTTTTGTGTGTGATATGCATCAGACATTCTGCCAATGGCTGAAGCATGACGTCTGAGGCTGAGACTGATATTAGCACAATTGTTAGCAAACTAACAAAACAAAAGGTCATTCGGTCTGCACGGGGGGATATTTTCTCCGAATCCGACCCTCAACCTAAAATGAGTTTGACTTCTCAAATTTGTGATGTTTCGCCTCTATTTGAGCGCAACTAAAAAATGAGTATGACTGATTGCTGATAAGAGTCTGTATAAGCAACAGCACAGAAAATAGAGCTATATGGCTAAGTGTCTAGCCACCTGTGAAATAGGGTTTTCTGTGTAGGTTTTAACACGTCGGTGTGTGCTGTGTTGGAGGAACCGGTCCCATGCTGGTTTGCTAGAGGCTGCGCAGAAGTTTTGACCCATAAATGGCCCCAACGAGCGATGATTTATAGAAATAAAAGTGTGTTGACAGACTAACCACCTCAGAGCTGCTAGGTGACTGGCTCTGTTTGCACTGTGGGTGGCACATCCTCACCCTGATATTCACAGAGATAAGACTGATCTGAGAGCAGTTTGTTTTTCTTAAAAATGCCAAAATGAAAGGATTGAACAGGGGAAGTTGGCTGCAAATGACACAAACAGACACACGCAACACATGGGGGACTTTACAGTGACTAACTTGTAGTGTTTGTGTATTATTATAGGTCTTATGCGTCACCCCTCCGTGATATAAATCTTTCCACAATCCAGAACTCACTTTAAATGACTTGACTTGCCTTCAGATGCAAATAAATCGGTTATTATTATCGTATATAAAACAGTTGACAAAGCCTTGTCAAAACCATAGGTTCTAAGATGTGGGGTATGATCAAGTTCCATCAAAACTGAAGCCAAATCTTGACTAACAGTTTGTCTAAGCTAGGCTAAACCTTTTGTGACTAGCTGTTCACCATGTGCCAAACATTGAGCAAACTAGATGAATCCATTTTTTTGTAAATGTGAATGCGCTGCATAATGCTCTTAATGCTAAGCTGTTTGGAGTTGTTATAATTGCTAGGTTGTTTTAGGCTGTGAAGAGTGTTTTTTTTGTGTTGCTATGCTGTTTTGAGTGTTGTCTGCGTTGCTAAGCAGTTGCTAGACTTTTATGAGTGCTTTTATTGTGTCGCTATGTAGTTGCTAGGCTGTTCTGAGTGGGTTTTTTGTGTTGCTATGCAGTTGCTAGGCTGTTCTGAGTGGGTTTTTTGTGTTGCTATGCCGTTTTGAGTGTTGTTTGCATTGCTAAGCAGTTGCTAGACTTTTATGAGTGCTTTTATTTTGTTGCTATGCAGTTGCTGAGCTTTTATGAGTGTTTTTATTGTGTCGCTATGTAGTTGCTAGGCTGTTCTGAGTGGGTTTTTTGTGTTGCCATGCAGTTGCTAGCCTGTTCTGAGTGTTTATTTGTGTTGCTATGCAGTTGCTAAGCTGTTCTAAGTGGTTTGTAGCTGAGACGTTTTTAGGATATTTTACGTTTCTACGCTTCTTTAGTTTTGAATGGTGTTTATTGTTTTGCTGTACAGTTTCAAGGGTATTCTTTCTGGTTTGAGTCAATTTATATACTCTTTTTTTGTTATCGTGAAAGCCTTAAATTGTTTTGGACAGGTTTTAGTGTGTTGCTAGACAGTTGATGGGGTGGTTAGATGTTGGTTTCTTTTGGGTTTTTTTATGTTTTACTTGGCTAATGCCATTAATACTGTGAGTCCGTTCATTCGATCTCTTATTTGAAGAACTGTTGCATTTGTTCTGTAACAGTAGCAGCTCTGACAATCTACAGACATACATGTTAAGCTTATGCATATATGCATATGTAGTCAGAGATAAAATTCACAGCACACAATAAAGTACGTTTGCCCATAGTAATTAAAATACACTGAACGCGCAACCTTTGTCTCTCTGTGCCATATGCCATGTAATAAAGAACTGTTAAATTATGAGGGTCTAATTATTTGTCTAGTTAGCAGGCCATTAATCTCCTGTAATCACTCACAGATTTATAGTGATGTCATCAGCGCTCTGAAACCATGCTCGATCAATAAGCACTCAGTCCTATAAGTTATTTCTAGTAAATCAATAAGTGCCCTATAGAGACTTTAAACAGCAAAATTAGTCTGCGCAGATCAATAGTGTATCTCTTTTTACCTCTCTTTCGTACTCTCAGTGCAAGTTATAAAGAGAGAGAGGGCTGAATCTCCCAAAAGAAGGCAAAACAGAAGGTTTTGTATGTGTAAAATACACCTATTAGATTTTGACTATTTTCAATCTGCAGCTGTTAAGATCAGTCTTTTTTTTTATTATATGTTCTATAATATTTACTAGTATCAAAATAATCACTGATTCTCTAATTGTGCTTGGAGCACCAAAATACAACAAACTTAAACAAATAAGTAATTCCACCTCGAAAGTCATTTATACACTGACTGTATTACTACAACAGAACATGTATCTCTCTGTGAATGTAATTAGCTGAATGTTAATTACTGATTGTTTCAATTGCACATGACTTTAAGTACTTAAGCTTACATATCAACATGCAATTTGCTGATTAGGGCAATCAAGGGCTGTGTGGTGTGAGGATTCAGAGGTATTAATGGTATTATATATATATATATATATATGTGTAAAACTAAACTAAAATATTTAAAACATAAATTAAGTCAGAATTGAAAATCCATTTTAAATACTTTATAAATGACACATTGATTGTTAGTTATTATTTAAAATTTAAGTTTTTTTTTTTTACATTTAAAAATTGAAGGCAATTCATGAACCATTTTTAATTGTAACAGTTTTATGAACATCTACATTGTGATTATATACCATTTTATAAATTGACTCACAGTGTGAGACTTTGGTCATTCGTCCCGTCCCTGTTGCAAACCCGTGAAAAAGTTTCAGACATAAGTTGCGTAAGTTCATTGATGACATCCAGCATGTTGTTTTGTGCGATAAATCGGTCGGTGGTGTGAACGTTTCTCAGAAGCGCTCGTTAGTGGCGTAAACAGAGGTTTACGGGACCGTGATCACTGATGCCAGTGAGGCGAGAGATAGTAAGAGGGCAGATGGTGAAGAGGTTGAACGGACAGCCGCGTGTCGCCCCGGGCCTGTACCCTGGTGTCCATGTTGGGTCGACCTCGTTCTCATCTTCCTGTCACCATTAAAGCACAGCAGCTCTTTTGACTAACAAGAACCATGCACAATACAGGGCGGCGTTTGTGCATATTCATTCTCCCCATGTGTTATTTCTATCTAGACAGGGAATTTTGTGTCATTTCCATTTCAAAGCCAGAGAAGAAAGGCAAAGAGCACTTCTTTATAATCACAGGGCTCTGAAATTGTATCCCAGCTTGAATACAAACAACGGGGAAATTCTTGAAGGAGGTTTTTGTTGTCTCCTGATACTTTGCTCCCTTACACCGAGCCATTAGCATCACCGGATCCAAGCGCATGATATATGATATGTTTTGCTTAGGACATTTTTGTGCGTCACTGCAGCCGTCACTATATGCCAGGCACCATTTATCTCAAACGAGCAATAAAACCTCTCATTTGATGCTGTTCTCCTAGGCCCAATTGCGCAATTATCTTCAATCGCCTTCTCGAAGTACTGCTTCACAGCCGAGGAAGGAAATTAACTGAGTTAGAAGACCAACAAACCTCAATTGCTCCTCCTGAATACACAATTTAGCTTTGAGAGGAAATGCTGGCTGTCTAGACTGAGGTGATAACATCTGTCATATTCTCATCTTATAAAGGAACTCATAAACTTACATAATGCCATTGTCTTCACCACATCTCAGGTTTGTCCTCATATTCTCTCTGTCTATTAAATGAAGGTTATCTTCCACGTGGAATAAAGTTTGTGGAGCAAATTATGAGGAGACTGACTGGTCAGAATGAGTAACCGATAAAAATAACCATTTCTATTATTGTTTCCACGGGTTTTCCAATTATAGCAAGGAACAGACACATATAAAGACCTCTTTATATCTCGATTGCTTTGTTTTAGATGAAAATTCAGATTTTTTTTTCTCCAGTGCACTCATGTGACCATTAAGTTGTTCTCAAACTCAAACTGTGCTTGAATTTGTCAAGTTACTCTTAATATCTCAGTAAAACTTTGCTACCAATTCTCACTTTTACTAGTTATTAGTAGTGCTATCAAACGATTAATCGTGATAAATCACATCCAGATAAATTGCATGCATTTATATATATAATATGAATATAAGTATATACATCTAAATACATGTAAATATTCTCAAAGCATATGCTGCATGTGTGTCTGTATATATACATAATAAATATACACAGTACACACATATATATTATAATAACAATTTATATATTACAGTTACCAACAACTTTTATTTTGAAAGTGATTTGACAGCACTACTGATTAGCATGCCTATTATTAACACTGGCTGTTTATAACCCTTCCCAATACCTAAACTTATCTTACTAACTATAGTAGTTTGGGGCAAAAGTCATAACTAATGATTTGTTGATGGCAAGAAATAGACTTCAAATTCAAAAAAATCCACAAAAAAAAGTTCCACAAGAAACAAATGATCTAAACCATATAATAGCGCGCTTTTGTGCAATATTTTTTGAATTTTATTTCAAATGTAGAGCATTTTAGAGATGGAGTTGCTACTTAATGCATTTACTGTGGATTTCTCATGAGCAGCATGTAGCCGGGTCCCAAGCTGTTTTAACATTTGAATAAAAGTAACCTTCCCTCAAGCAAACATAAACATGAATTGCGTCTTTCCACATGCCCTCACTGGATCATCTTCATGATCACATGAGCTTTCCATCTGAAAAGTTGCGCAAGTTGCTCGTGAATTCAAGCTTTCTGTGTCAACTTTTACTCGCTCGTCCTGTGGGGAAACCTTCAACTTATCAACCAAAACACAACTTTTAACTCCTGCAAAGAGCCCAAAACGGCCTTGATAGGCTTTGTTTTGAGAGCGCGGCCGCAGCCAGTGGTCTGTTTGACTTCAAGATGCATGACTCATTTATTAATAGCTCCTTTCTGCACTAATGAGCCACTGCCAGCCGCCTGGTCCTTCTTCACACTAATGTTATTGACCGACTCTATTTGTGCGTTCGAGTGGTGTGCCTACTGTCAGATAGGCTGCAATAAGCAGGCATGTTATGTAAACATTGCAATGTGTCACTTTAAAGGACGCTCTCCGCAAACGTACAGTCCTGGCCGTGAATCACATGCGCATCGAAAACCCACGCCGCTGAACACGCGTGACCCCGAAGCTGCATATACTGCGTCAGCGTGTGGGTTTAGAAAAAGATGAGCGAAACCTGAATGAAATGAGCCTTTATGGCATTATCCCGCCGCTACGTTTGTAGATGTACACAGTTTCAGCTTTTAAACAACGACGCGGTCAACATCATCTCTCGAGCATGTCATAAAGTCAGTTGACAACAGTTCATGTCACAACACAGACACGGTTGCATACTCACAGGAGTGGCCGGAGTCTGCAGGAGGCAAACAGTAGACCGTCTCTACTCTACTCTTCCTTCAGTGTGAAAGGGAGGAGAAGGAGGAGGAGGAGGGCGGCCTCCAGGTCTGGAGGCAGTCAGCGCACCGCCAGACAGATAATCCAAAACTGGAGGTGTCTTATTTAGTCTGCAGCACGCATTGCACGCGTGCATGCAGTAGAGAGAGGCACAGGCGTTCGTCTCGCGTCCCTCTCTGCGCTCCCTCCTACTTCTGCTCATGAGAGAGCCTTCTGACAGGAGGAGATGCGGGAAAACATAACAGAAAATAAATAAAAAAATAAACACATACAGGAAGCAAATGTGTCTCTCTGAAGGATTTTATAATCATGCTGGGTCTCCACCCCCACTTGGCTGTCTCTCCTCCCCTATTGTTATAGCAACGGCCAATCAGAGCGCTTCATCACACAAGCCCTCTCTGCCTGCCGGGAGACTGTGATTCTTTCACACCGGAGCTTGTTCAATATGGCTGTGGACCAGTAGTGTGTGTGTGTGTGTGTGTGTGTGCTGTTAATTAGCTGATCTGTCTAGTGGAAGGTTAAATTGTGTTTCGCTGTACTAAGCTGTCAAACTATTGTGTGTGTGTGTGTGTGTGTGCGCTTTATGCTTTGTGGTTTACTGTCTTCACTCAACCCACGGTTATTAGCGTTCGCTTCTAAGAGAGATATCAAACACGCCTGCGTGGACTAATTAGGGAACAGCTTTGAGAAAGTGCAGGTTTTCGACGGCTAGTCAGTTGTTTTTTTGTTTTTTTATAAAAAAATGCACTGGTAAAAGTCTTCATTAGAGGTTATTATGTGTCGATAAGTGTTCTTAATGAGTGTTGTTGTCTTATTTTACAGATTCATTTCCTAAAACTCTAAAAATCAGATACCATTTTACTTGAAGCAACTCTATAGGATGACATACTTTTATATTAGGATATATTTTATCTCGAATATAATATAGTTACTGCACTGACAGATTTTTCACTTGTTTGTGCTTTAAAAAGTTCATAAATCTGACAGCACTAACTAACATGAACAAACTGTAAACAATACATTTATTAGTGTATTTATTCCTCTTTGTTAACCTTAGTTAATAAAAACAATCATTTATTGTTAGTTCATGATAAATTACTTGTGTTAAACAAATGTTAAAATTCATTTTATTAATGCGTTAGTAAATGCAAAAAACAATTAACATTAAATAAGATCAATAAATAATGTAAAAGTATTGTTCGTTCTTAGTTCATGTTAACTAATGGACCTTCTTGTAAAGTTTTACCTACTCGTTTCTACTTTTTTTATGCACTATTTTTACTTTATGTATAAACGTAACAATTTGTGGAGCTGCGTGGACATTGCACGCTGTATTCTGTTGTTTTGTTTCATCAAAGCAAGTGAGTCAAACCAGTTTGGTGAGTAAATGATGACAGAATTTCTGAACTATGCTTACGGTTTAGTTCCTTTAAAACACCAGAGGAGTGTTAAAATGCAGCCGCAAATTGACAAAATACCCGTTAGATGTTTTGCGTCTCACAGCGGTAAGACAGTCAAAGCTCCTTTTCATTAAGCAAGCAGCTCAGATGTTCAAACAACTTTCAGCTCAATTTCCAACACAAGGTTTGTTGATGTTTGTGTATCCGTGTGTGTCTTTACCCGCTATATACGTAGTACACTACACATAGCAGAAGATCTCAGAGCCGGTGACCCAGACAGCAGTAGAACGAGTAATACTCAGCAAAAATTAGGCATTCAAATTAGGTTTTCACACCTGGATTGGAAAAAGTAATTTCACTGAAATGAAGTTCAGAGAACCATGGGCACGGCAGAAATAAAGGGTCGTGCACCTTTTCATCATACATTTCCGTCACACGTTTTCTTCTGAAGCATGTCAGCAGATTTAATTTTTCTGTTAGAATAAGTCAGTAATTGATAGTGATGTTTACAGGAGACCAAGACTGAAGTTACTGCAAAAGAGAGACTTTTTTGTACTTCCTTACTTATTACTTGTTTTTAACGAAACAGTGGCTTTCGGTAAGAGATCATGTGCAGTTACACGATCATTATCACAAAATAAACCCTCAGCCCTGATGGGAAGTGGAGCATAAATAATGAAGACCTTAATTAACTAACTAACTCATAACCTTTTGTTTAATTGCACTCAAAAATATTCTGTACTGTCGGCTGTTATGCACTTCCTCTTCTTGCTGTTAAAGTTTGGTCTGGCTGTCTGATATTGTTTTCTATCTGAGTTATGCTTGTATTCTGCTCATTTGCAAGTCACTTTGGATAAAAGCTTCTGCTATATGAATAAATATAAATGTAAATTATGTTTTATATGCTCTATGTTACTTTGCAGTTCAAGGGAAGTTTAATCCATAACATTTTTATATACCTAGAAAGCTACATTAAAATATAAGTAATTCTTAGGAGTAGTTATGCTTAATTTTTTTTCGCACGAAAAATTCACGAGAAAACAATTTTTGTTACGTCGAGATCACGCGAAAAATAATTCGAGAAAACGATTTTTGTTACATCAAGGTCACGTGAAAAATAATTTGAGGTCGCGAGAAAACAACTTTTGTCATGTCGAGTTCACGTGGAAAATAAGTTGAGATTGCACGAAAAATTATTCGAGATCATGAGAAAACAATTTTTGTTATGTCAAAGTCACGCGAAAAATTATTTGAGATCACGAGAAAACAACTTTGATGAAGAGATCACAAGAAAATTAAGTCACGATCATGAGAAAACAATTCGTTATCACAAGAAATTAAGTCATGATAATGAGAAAACAAGAAAGGATTTCCATATTTAACGATGAGAGCATGACGCACGACACAAAATATTCTGTTTTATGTTTCTTTCTTATACCTGAATTATAACTGCGCTAAAAAACAAAAAAAAAATTTTATTGATCAGTGGCATTTTGAGTTGGAGGGACAGGAAAAAATTACCAAATTTATTTCTAAAAAAAGTCTTTACGGATAGAAGTATCAAAACAATGTCCTGCCTTTTTGCACGGCATCAGTCATCACAGCGCAGTCAAGAATAACAGAAGTCTCCAGCGTGTACTAAACTCTGTTCTCATTCTTATTCTTTCTGCTGATTTGAATGGAGATGCTTCCTGTTTTAAGTGATGACCTTTTTATTCATCTGTGGAGGTTTGGCTAGGCCCAGTTCCAGAATTGAATCACTGACGGTGTGCTTGGATATATTTTTGTCCTATCCATTGTTATGGCTCTCTCCCTGTCGAATACTGCTATTTTGAAGTGATTTGAACTGATTAATACGCAATCTCTGCATTGCGTAAGCCATCCCTCATCTTAGTATAGTAAGTTTATTATAATTAATCAGTCTATAAAATGCACCGTGAATCTCCTATTTTCTACTGGTCATCGTTCAAGAAATCAACGGGATTGGTAGTTTTGCTCAAACACGTTGTAAACAGCAACATTTGACCAAAACACTTCTAACTGGTCATTGCGCTGAATGAGATCAAGAAATCAACGATTTCGTAGCTCAAATCGATTATCAGCTTCGACGATAACGATAGCGCGAAGCAGGACGTTAGCGAACCGTTACGATTCGTGGCCTTGTTGAAGCCATCAAACGCCTCTGTGCCGTCAGGACTGACAGGATGATAGTATCAGATGCTCCTCTGTGACGGAAACCACTGGAACACATCAAACAACACGATCAAAGCCTGCGTTTGCCTCATAACCTTGTTGTTCGGTGAGCGGTACGAATACATTTTATACGCTGAAGTTAAGTGTTGCTTTCCCTCTTAATTTCAAATGGAAAGACTTTGTTTGTGGACCTAAAAGCAGCAGTTAGGATCTGGTGGTGTGCTATTTCTCTAAAAGATTAAGCATTAAAACCAACCGGTGACCCTTATTTGGTTGAAATCAGCCGTTTCTGATTACGTTTATTAGATTAATTGGTCTGAAATACCAACACAAATTTGTCTTTGATTTTTCTAGCGTGATGATCAGACACTTTGAGGACCGCTGACGGTAGAGAAAGGAGAAACAGTAACTGCATTACAGTGTGATACAGCATATTTCAACCCATGCAAACCTAATTCATCTTCTGAGTCTGTTACGTTTATTGCAAGTTTTGCTGAAAGTACAGAATATATAAATATGTTTCCTTTTTGTTTTGTATGAACTTCGAAAGACGTTGATGAGAACGGAGTGCTGTTAGACTGATGTATGCTGTGCATACACGTCATTTCTAATGTTTAATAACATTCTGTGGTTAAAATCATTTCTTATTTGAGGAGTAAAATAGCCAAGCACTCATTACAGTGACATATTTTAACAACTTTTAAATAATTTGACAGCATCACAGCTTGATTGCAACTGTTAATGAGAATTAATTGTGTTGATGTTTCTTAGTTTTTTCACATTTCATCTCAGGCTCTTCAGAGACTGTTGTCTCCTTGGTTACCAAAATGGAAATCAACACGCGAAAAGCGGAAACTTTATTTTTTCATTTATTTACTGAAATTTCTCACTCTAAAGTTTATGAAACCTTTTACTGTTTCGTTTACAGAGACATTACTGGCCAACATTTAGAATAACTGTTTTAATAATTATTTACCGGATAAATAATGCAGTCAAAAATATTAAAATATTCTTACAATCTAAATTCAGATAATAAGTCACAATTTTTTTTTCTTTCTATTCAGTGGTGGAGACGGGCTTTCCATCCGAATAATTCGAAACTTTGGCTTAAGCTTATAACGAAAGTTGACAGGTACATTTTTTTCCTCACTTGATGTCGAACATGAAATTAACTTCTTTGCATGAAACCGCATGCTTTTGAGGTAAACTTGTGAATTTTTCGATGTTTCGGGTTCTTTTTTTAAACTGACCTGATACTGTATATAGTTGGCGGCGCTAGGCTGACAATAGACAACACACGAATCCAAATCTGACAGAAGTGAATGTTTTGTAAGTGAGCTGTGAGCTGTAACACCGAGCCTTTTCTCCTGAGTCACCAACCTGGAAAACTCTGCTGACAAAGAGACCGAATCGGCCGAGTGACCTTGTCGGGAACGAGAGAGAAAGAGATTGAACGGCAGAGGGACAGGGTTCTCTCCCGCAGGCAACACGCTGAGATCTGATTAGATCAGCGATGCCCTTCACTGAGAACTCGGATCCGAAGCGGGGCCAAACCAACGCTCCAGAAAATGAAAATCTATTTCAGGGGGGAGTGGGCACCAAACGGCCGGGGTTAATATTTAATGAACAAACAGGAGTGTGATGCGGTGGCGAGCCGCAGGACCCGTCGTGTTTGCGCAAGAACGATCTGCAGCTTTTTTTAAAGAGCTGCTTTGATTTATGCGGCGAGAGGAGACACCCTGGGAGAGAGGACACATCTGATGGAGTCTGGGCTGGGAAAGCATGGAGTCAGCACTTTTACCGGATAACAAGACTCTTCATCAAGGTTTCCCCTGCGAGAGGACTCGTCTCAGTGGCTCTCCATCGATTTAGCTGTATCCTCTTCTCGTTGGCAGTGTTTCCTTTCAGACGGTGTGCAGAAGAGCAGTCTGCCGCTGCTCTTCAGAATTTTACAGCTTCTGTTGAAGGCCTTGCTTTTTGTTCTGGCCAAGACATCTTATGAAGCCTAGTGTTTTATATATGATGCACACGTTTCTAAGGCCTCTAAACGGTCGACATGATTTCTGAACAAGCCGCTGTACACAGTCTACTGCGTGTCATCTGATTCAGAGTCCTCTTATAGTTATTACTAATTTCTTACAATCGCTCATCCTCCTCCTTCTTCTTTTTCTTCTTGATAACAAACAATACCTTCCGCTCTTTGTTGTTGTTTTTCTTTTTCTTCTTCTCTCATAAAAATTCATCATCATCATTATCATATTCAATTTCTTCTTTCTCTTGTTATCTAAAAATTCCATCTTTTGGTTCTTCTATGATGACATTTTTTATTCTTCCATCATAACAATATCTCAAAAAATATGAAGTGCTTTCATGAGATCATGCATGTCTTTCTCTTTCTTTCTATCATCAAAATTCTTAATCTTAATTTATGATAGTTTCTTTTTTTCTTTTCCTTTGTCTTTCTTTTTCTTTTTTCATACTAATTTGATGTTTTTCTGATATCATGCAACTAGTTTTTTTTTACTTTTTTCTTCATCTTTCTTTCTTTCTTTCTTTCTTTCTTTCTTTCTTTCTTTCATCTATCATACAAATTCTTAATCTTTTTCTGATATCATGCAACTTTCTTCTTTTCCTTCACCTGTCTTTTTTTCTTTCTTCTTTATTTTTTTAATATATATTTTTTCTCATCATCATACAAATTTCTTCTTTTCTTTCTCCCTCTCTTTTTTCTGTCCATTCAAGTTATTAATCTATGTCTGATATCAATAGCAGTTTTTTTTTTCTTCTATCATACAAACATTTATTTCTTCTGATATAATGTATTCTATTTCTTCTTCTTTACTTTTTCTTAATTTGATTGTGCTTTTTAGATTATTTGCAAGCAAATAAGTTTGTCTGTATGTCATAATCATTCAGATGTTAAACAAATCTGAGATCAGTTTGTTTTAAAGTCAACATGACTCAAATGACCCTATTTTACTCTAAAATGTTGCGGTGATCAAATTATTATTTGCTTCATTCAAAAGAAAAGTTTTTTTCATTGCAGTCTTTCATCCAAATGTAATAACTTTGTCTGCCCAAAAGCCATTTAGACGTTCACTCAGAAATGTCACACTACAGAGTTAAAATGTGCTGTGACTATCTTATGTTGACCAGGTTTAAAGCCATTTAATAATCCTAAGACTTATAATAATCTTTTATCAAGTGATGTAATATATATAAGAGCTGTAAACAATTCTAATAACAATAAGCTTATTTATTTACTCTTTGATTAGAAGGGATGGGTGAATTGTCTGCACTCTGTGGTACAAGAAATATAATTACTCCACAAGGTCAGAAAATAAAAGTGATTATACTCCTGGTGAAAATTCCATCTGAACCCAACCGTGAGGTGAGCAGAAGACAAAGGAACAAACTGTGTTCTTGAGATTCCTCTCAATTCATCTCATTGAGATCTCAGTGAGGCTTAATTCTGATTAGTGATGCTCTTTGTCGGTGGGCTGCATGCACACTGCGTTCAGTCGGGGCCAATTGCTAGTTTTCTGATGACCTTGGTGGCAATAAAAGCTCCATTATCAGAGCGTGATGTCATCGTTCCGTTACACTGCGTGAAGATGATATATTGTCGCAGGGCGGAACAAAAGAGATTTCACAGTAAGTGCTACTGGTGACCTCAACATTCTGGGAATACTCTCAAGTTTGGTCACCCTTTTTTTCCTCAGAGGGGAAAAAAAAGAACAAATCTACCTTTTGAATAAATATCTCAGTGACCTTCAGGAGGCATCAAGGAATTCCACTTAACTATTCAGAGTGTGTGTGTGTGTGTGTATCTTGTTTCCAGACAAAATAATCTAGAAATTTGTAAAATCAAGAAGATTTTCTAGAAAGTAATACTATGTTTTTATTTAGAACAAGCAAAATATTCTGCCACCAGGGTAAGCAAAATTATTTTATTTCAAACTGATATTTTGGCTGGGAGAAAGACAAACCAACAACAGAAAGGTCTATAAAAACACACTTCAAAAAAGTTCGATTTTTGCATTTTAATGAGTCGAATTGTTTGAAAGTATTTGATCAATCAGCAAAATTTCTGGCTCCCAAGTGTCTTTTATACAGGTCACAGGTTAGGGTCACAAGCTCTTAGTCTCAATATGTTACAAGCAGAAAAGACACCTGTCCACAGAAGCAATCAGTCAATCAGATTCCAAACTCTCCATCATGGTCAAGAGCAAAGAGCTGTCCAAAGCTGTCAGGGACAAGACCTTCACATGGCTGGAATCGGCCACAAGACCATCATCAAGCAGCTTGGTGAGAAGGTGACAACGGTTGGTATGATTATTCGCAAATGGAGGAAGCACAAAATAACTGTCAATCTCCCTCGGTGTGGGGCTCCATGCAAGATCTGACCTTGTGGAGATTCAGTGATCATGAAAATGGTGCCCAAAACTACATGAGATGATCTTGTCAGTGACATCAAGGCAGCTGGGACCACAGTCACTAAGAGCAGTAGGTAGCATGCTACACTGTGAAGAACTGAAATCCAGAAAGGTCCCCCTGTTCAAGAAAGCCCATCGGAAGTTTGCCAATGAACATCTGAATGATTCAGAGGAGAACTGGGTGAAAGTGTTGTGGTCATATGAGACCAAAATCCTTCTCTTTGGCATTAACTCAAATATCCAGGCTTGGAGGAGGAGGAATGCTGCCTATGACCCCAACAACACCATCCCCAGTATCAAACACGAAGGTGCAAACATTAAGCTTTTGAAGTGTTTTAATGCTAAGGGGACAGGACAGCTGCACCGCATCAAAGTGACGATGGGGCCATTTACTGCCTGGGCCAGGGCATTAAAATGGGCAGTGTATAGGTATTCCAGCATGACAATGACCCAATCTAGCCAGTCTTTAGACCTCCATCCCATTGAAAATCTGTGGAAGGAGCTGAAGGTTTGAGGTGCCAAACTTCAGCATTGAAACCGTAATGGAGAGGATCTGCAAAGAGGAGTGGGACAAAATCCCTCCTGAGATATGTTGATATATGAACGTTAGAAGGATAGATATATCGCAGAGTTCCATCTTCTTGGCTGACTTGACGTACAGCGTATGAGCTCAGTCAGTCAGTCATAAAATATAATAATTTTCTAAATAGAAATATTTTTGTTTCAAAAACCCATCGATCTGCTTCAGAGGACATGTGATAACCCCCTAAAGGTGTATAGATAAGTGTTACGTTGCAGTACTTACAGACACAAACGAAAAATAATGGCCACTATCCACCTGTATTACCAAGCTTGGAAGAGCCAGGATACATTTTTTTACAACTCTGGCTGTTTTCGTCTGAATTAATTTTTGTGCAAACTATTACTGTAAGTGTTTTCAAATGAGTAGAAACATTTTATTCTTGAATTTACCATTAGGGAGAAGGTTACATTAAAATGTACATATCTTGTTATTATATATGTCTGTGTATTTTTATTATGTATATATAAATAGGCACACATTTAAAAAAAAATATGTTATGTTATATTAAGTATGTTTACATATAATATAAATTGTATGAATATAAATATATACATGTAATATTTCCTAAATGTATGCTGTATGTGTATGTATTTATATATACATAATAAATATACACACTACACACACATATTATGTGAACAAAAACTTCTGTTTTGGATGCAAAATTCAATTACTAACAATTAATCATTTGACAATGCATTACACCCAACACAGGATAAAAGTCATATGACTTTAGATGTATGTAGATGAATTTAAATAGTTAATTATTTTTGTGCTTTATTTCATGTGTTTTATATAGGATATGATAAAACCAAAATACAAGTACTGAGCCAAACAATAATATCAAACACTTTATTCAACTCATTTATTTTAATTTAATAAATCATAATCCAATTATTTGTTTATTTAATAATAATTTTTTTTAAGTAATATTAGTTTTTAAGCAAGATATTGACTTTATTTTTGTTTTGTTTTGTTTTTCATTTATTTCAGCATAAAGTTTTATACGAAAGGCTCGACTTTGGATCACACAGACTAGCCAACTCCGCCCCAATACAGCTATTGCTCTCGCTTTCACTTGCTTTCTTCTCTCAGAAGAGCCTCTCTCATCTGGTTTCTAGCACATTGTGAAGGCGAGAGCAGAAGAGCAGAACTCCGCTCAGCTGCACGGCTGCGGCTCAGCAGCGCCGGCTCCAGGTTTCACCACAGCAGCCCCGAGACGCTGAGGGATGAAAGGGACTAGCCTCTCTCAACAAAAGCATTAGTTGGCTTTGAATTATGCAAGTTCCACACTTAAAGGGGCTTCAAATTGATATTTCTTAAGTCAAAGAACAAAAGAGATGAAAGGCAAAGGCGTCCCTGTGAAGACAGACGGACACTCTTTCATTAAGACTGGATCTTCATTCAAAGAGGCTCATCTTGAGACAATAAAACCTGGCACAATGTTTTGCAGTTCCCTGCCAAGGATTTCTTCCATCTTTTCTCGTATGTCAAACGTATGATGAGTAATAGCCAACAACGTTAGCGGTCCACTAGCATTTCTAATGGCTCTGATTCATATGCCATAATGATTACACAACCAAGACCTTAGTCAGAAGACACCGCATTTAATTTGGGGAGTGTGAAAGCGGGGTCATGAGACATGGAATGATGAGTTCTGATAAAATCTGATCCGTTTTGCAGCTTCTAATGGCCGAGAACCACCCACTTGAAAAAAGTACAAAATCTGATTGATATTTAAAGTAATCAAACAATGCTAGTTTTGTTGTTAAATGTCATTTAGGGGCAAATAATGTGTAGTTAGTTGACTACTATCACACAGGATGGATTTGTTTTGTATATATCTGTGTTCTTATGCAATCAATTCTATAGAATTACCTGAATCTGAATGTACAGTTGGCTGAAAAGATAAGGTTTTAAACGTGATCATTTGTAAAACATAGTCTAAACCAGTCTGTTCTCCTTATAAATGCTTATTGTTTGAAGCCTTTATCTAGTAAAGTTGATTTTGTTTCCAGATAGACCGTTACATCTGACTTCCGGATGATGTGTAATGCTTATCAATCTGATGCCAATGACCAGCTCTGGCCTTCCTTTCAGTATACAATATATCTGACGGTTAGTAAGGCTATGGTTTTACCTAACATGTACTGTCTGTTTGTTAAATGTTACATGTGAAAAGATCTACTTTGCCTAAAATGACGGAAACCGTCAAAATTATATTCGAAGCGTAATTGGATTTTTACATTTGGCTCACATCCCAGTCATTTACATGGGTGGGGTTTAAAACCTATACTTCAGCCAGGCACCAGGCAGCGATGCTTTCTGGCTTCGCTTTTCAGGATGGATTCTGTTAATACCAAACAAAAACAAAAAACAATCTTGTATTAAAGTAAGGGAGTATTAAAGTAAATTAGTATTAAAGCAACATTTACTATTTACCATAGTAAATGTACATATCTAGATTTTGTCTACATTTATAGATTTAGAAAAATATTAGTAACCAACCAGTTAGCTATTGTTAAATAGTTACACGGTAGCCATTGACTTCTAAAGTACAATGTAAGGCAATTATTTGTCGATGAATAATTACATTTTCCAGTGATCTACCCCTTAAATTGTCTTCTTTTAAAGATAATGTTCAGCCAAAAATCAGTTTGGGAAAAAATAGTCTCAAAGTCAATGGGGACCAACAACTGTTTGGTTACAAACATTCTTCCAAATATCTTCTTTTTGCGTTCAGCAGAAGACAGCCACTCATAAAGGTTTGGAACAACTTGAAAGTGACTGAATAATGGCAGAATTGCCCATTTTAGATACTCGACCGTCAAAATAAGACAGGAATACTAGCATTTTTGGCAGTGCACAGGCTAATTTTCATTTATGTCAATCTAAATAATGCCGTTTACTCCAGTTAAGGTTTAAAATGTCCATGTTGGGATGTTGGAAGCGAGACCAGTTGGTAAATTCCTAAATTTGGTGTCTCACCACAGATTTCTAGGGTGACATATTTCACAGAAATGGCAGAGGAACTACTGTACATCACCGGCATGCACATGTGGTGACCTGCAGAAGTGACACATTGGTTAAACTGCTGTTTTGCAATTTGCGCTCACCTGACACTTATTTTTAACACACATGTCTTTCCGCAGTTATCTTTCGGGTTTAAATTGAGTGTGTTTAGCATTAGTTTGTCTGCGTTGGCAGCAGTCCTCTCATTAAGCTGATAGAAGCTGAAAATAGTCTACGTAGACACCTCCCCAGCAGTGTGTGAATTGCCTTTACGGCGAGATAATTATGGCTGTTTTCGGTGGAACATTTGTTTGCAGTTTTTTTCTCCCCGCTTTTATCTGTGGGAAAACGAAGCAAGGCCCCGGGAGATGCCGAGACGTTTATTTCCCTCTGTAGAAAGTTTTTTTCCGGCTCGTGTTCTGAATCTCATCACGGAACAGGACAGATGCGGAGCGGGGAGGGCCGGTGGTGCTCCGCTAACAACCCAAAATCGAATCTGTTGCATAAGCGTGTGGGGTTACGCTGAGTGAATGATGTACGCTGAACTAAAAACAACTCTGAGTAGATATTGCTCGCTGGGAATAAACTGCATTACAGCTAGTTTGTCTTCATCCTCCCATTCCATCATTCCGGCTGTCATTTTGTGCTTTCTTCTTGTTTCAAGTAACGTATTTACACCTCTCGTTGTAATACATGTGTTCTTTAATGCCTTGGAGCACTAAATGCACTTGTGCAATAAATTTGTGATGTTTTATGCATGCGTTTCTTTAAAGCTTCCAATGCCAGCAGTTCTTCGGCGAAGACGTTTAATGTCCTAGATCACGTCTCGTTTCCTCAAGCCTTGTTTTCCATCTTTTTTTTTTTCTGCAGGATGTTTTTCAGTATCATTTTTCTTATATATCGTAATTGTTTCTCCTGGCAATGAGATTAAATGGAGAGCAAATGGAGATGTTTTTTCAGCTTTATCCATTTTATTATAGAATAGTTCTCAGCAGCGTTGCTTGGGTACTAAAGTCTAGCTTTGTATTTCTCAATATGAACTAATTTCTCATCAGGTTTTCCAAAGAACACCTAAAACATAGGATGAATACGTAAACCCTGGCACCTTTTTATCACGTTGCTAAAGGTATGTATTGCGATGGTTCAGAATTTAAATATCAGTTGACTGTTGCTAAAAGCTAATGCTCTATCATGTTAAAACCCTACCCTACACCAAACCCAAACCTAAACCAACCCAATATTGTTAACAAATGCAAAACTGATATAAAAAGACATAGATTTGAACTGTTTTGACAAACCGTAGTTACACAGAGCTCCTTGACTCTCAAGTACATCTCTGTACTCGACGAGCTACCAAACAAACCTACCATCATGAAAACCCATAGATATGAAGCTGGATATGTGTTACGCTAATGTTCAAAAACATCAATTTTCAAATATCCCAGCATATTAATATTGTTTTGGAGTCATAACGTGATATTCTTCAAGCAATTTACATTTTAAAATTGTGCATTTATGTGAAAAGGAATAAAAGGTTCCTAAAAGGAGTTTTACTGCCTCTAGTGTTCATTTTTTTTGTAATCTGCAGTGATATGTACTTGGTATGTGTTTTGTGTTTTTTGTGTCTCGCCATAAAGAGCACCAAGGTTTATGTCAGGAGACCAGGTAGAATCTTTATCAGAAAAATATGGTGCAGCCATATTCTGTTTTTGCACGTTGACTGTTGCATAATTTCCTTCAGAATTTTAGGAGGAACATACAAGGCAGACTTGACTTAAAGGTGAAGCGTGTCATTTCTGCACTGCTATTTTAACATCAAAACAAAAGCAGAAGCCTTCAGGTCTCCTGAGCGCTGAAAAAGCTGTGTCTGAGCAATAACATGTTCCTCGGGGAGTGTTGCGCTATTTCTCTTTATCTGTCCTCTAAATACATGTCTGCACCCCCTTCATGCATCGGCAGGCTTTGAGTTCTCCGGCTTTCTCTCTCTGTCTCATCTCTCTCCTGAACCCTCTCTCCTCCACATCTTAAACCCAATCAACAGCTCTCGCTTCCAGCCCGCTAGCAAGATGTCTGACCTCAGAGAGCGAAAGAGAGAGAGGATGAGAGGACAGATGAACAAATGATAGAAATGAGGCAGAGGTTGAGAGTGGTAGATTGATATCAGAATCAGAGAGAGAGAGAGAGAGAGAGAGAGAGAGAGAGATGGGGGGTTTAGCAAAATCTGAGGATGATATGAAGGAGAAACAGGTAAGAGGACATTGAAAAACAAGCTGTTAGACTGGAACAAACAAAAGATGACTTACAAAAGACCTTCAAAGTTTTTAAAGAGAGAGGACAGGTAAAATGTCCGCCAGACGAACACGTCCTCTGGTGATTTAGATGATTCCTGTTTAATTATCAACATCCTTCTTTAATTGCGATTTAGTAAGAGGCCACAGAGATGTGTGATTTATCATCAAATGTTGTTTTTAATTTACAGTGTAATAAATTAATAGATGGATGGGTGGATGGATGAAGAGATTGTGGGATGCATGGATGGATAGTCAGATGAATAGATACATACATACATATACTGTAAATGATAGATAGATAGCCAGATGGATGATAGATGGATGGATGGATGAATGTATAGGTGAACGGATAGATAGATAGATAGATAGATAGATAGATAGATAGATAGATAGATAGATAGATAGATAGATAGATAGATAGATAGATAGATGAAAAGATGTATGATAGGATAGATGGTCCAATTAAATACATGCTATAGATAGATTGAAATTTGGGTGGATGATAGATGGAAAATGGATTTATATCTGATAGATGGATGGATGATGGACAGATAATCAAAAGAATGTATGGGTAGATAGATAGATAGTCGTTCAGGCGAACAGATGGACACACAGACACAGGATGACTATAACACTGATTATCTTAAAGAGGTTTTAAAGAGTAGCAATGTTATAGAAATTCTTTTTGGTTTTTCCTCCTTTCCAAAGAAACAGAAACCCTTCTGTTGGTCTTGAATCATTGAAATGTCAGTCCTGCTGCTCTGTAGTGTATAGTAGATATAATATAGCAGTTTTAGGATACGTAGAAAATGTGGCGTCTGAAGTGAAGAGGTGTTGTGTTGCTCGGCATGAGCGGATGTCACACTCCTCCACTAGATGGCAGACCAGTGTCATGAGCCTTTGCTTATGGAGCAATTCAAATACCATCTTCTGAAAAAGGCCATATACCATCAAACTCCTATAAAAGCCAGTCATATTGTCTGTATTACAGTGTACAGAAATATTGGATTTTTTTTTTTTGTAAAAAGATGCTGTGGTGCCTTTCTGATGATACTGAATATAATACACCATCTTTCTCATGAAACCGTAGTAAAGCAGAATGTGTAGCCCCCAGACAAGTCTTCAGCGTCGAGGTGATGTATAAAAGATTTGAAGAGCCTCTTTTATGTGTTCTGTGCATCTAAAGCTAGAACAAGAACTGAAATAAGAGACAGCAGACATTGTAAATCCAAACTCAATGAAAATCGTCGACACGTTTTTGATCATGCAGAGTGCCCTGCGCTTTTTGAGGGCATGGGCAGGAAATTGCGGTTTGAAATCAGACAAAAGTCCTTTGATTCCTCGAGACGCAGAGGTCAGCGCATCGCAAACAATCCTCCGACAATAGTCTTTTAATGAAGAGTGTTTCCAGCTTTCCGCACAGTTGGTTATAAGATTGGATATCTAATAGTGCCACCCCCACTTTTCCATAACCATAACAATTCTCAACTGTCTGTTTGAATAATTTCAGGGGTGTAGCATCTCGCTAAAGGCTATTTAATTTCACAGCGTATTCTCTGTTTGAAATTGATTCATGAGAGGACCTGATCTGTGCACGGGAATACAAATGCAGGCTTTTGGCTGCCGTCAATAGAGTGCCAGACTAATTTGAGAAAAGCTGTTTCATTAAAACAAGTAATCTGAAAAAAATCCCCGCCACTTAATTCTTGGAATCTGCCAAGGCTTGTTGTGGGATTATTAACTAACGAATGAGAATGAAGAGCACCCCGGTGCATTAATGGTGCGGTTCGTCAACATTATTTTCATAAAGTCTTCCACACTATGGAGAATTTGCATTTTGGCTGAATTCAACATGTGAAAAGTTTTCAAATAAATTTCGTGGTATAGGTATTGACTTTGTGGTAGATGCTTTTCCTAAAGATTCCTTTGGAGGAATAAAGAGAACTTTAAAACCAATGCATAGCTCAGAAATTGAGAAATGTTTGACTTTTACCTTAATAAATTCTACTTTGCTAGTTACTGATGGTTAGGTAGTTATGTAGTAGTTATGTTGCTAACACTTTAGGTTAGGTAGCACTTACTAGCTGCTTAATAGCATGTATATTACTAGAATACTGGCTGTTTATTTGTACTTACAACGTATATATTAATGCATGACCATATTCTACATCCTTTAACCCTAAACATACAGTAACTACCGTATGAGTAAGAAGAGAATTATGACTTTATTGTTTAGGAGTTCATAACCCACTTTAGTTAGGGCTTGAGTACATGGAGGCTAAAGGTCAAATTCACCTCTGAGAGCAAAGTATCCCTTAAGTATTTCAAATTGTAATATCATAACCTTTATTACTTTAGTGTTGTATAGCATTGTACTAGTGTCTTTGCAAAAAAAGTCAGTAGAAATTGGGTAATTAATGGGTAAGTAATGTTCAGCCAGTTCCCTCATGAACCCCAAGGGTTTTGCCAACCCTAGTTTGGTAAACCCCGACCTACAGCTACAACATGAAAGAATGCGTAAATAGCTGTTTGATTACTGGTTAGCATTAACCAGTAGTACATACTCTTAAATCTAAGATTCCATGAAGAACCTTTCAACTTTCGTGGAATCTTTCCATAAAAAGGAGATTTTTGAAAAATGTTAAAGAACCGTTTAAGAACCGTTCACTGGAATGTTCTTTGTGCAACCAAAACAAATGGTCCTTCTATGGTATAACTGCGACAAAAAATCTATTTGTGGTCTTTATTTTTAAGCATGTACCCTAATAAAAAAGGTTCTCTTAAGAACTTTTCACTGGAATGTTCTTTAGGGACCAAAAAATGGTTCTTCTATGGCATCACAGTGGAAACCTCCTTTTTGAACCTTTATTGTTCTCTACACTGTCAGATGCTGCGAACATATTCTGATGAAGAAGTGAATGTTTGAATGTTGAATGTAAAGACCGTAAATGACATTTCTTGGATCATATTCGTCGTGCAGGTGTTCTTCTGTGAAAGTAATTATGTTCAATCAGTTCAACGCACCAAGTTATGGAGAAACACAGACCGTATTCCCACACATCCACAAACACACGCTCACTATTAACCCCCCTTTTCGCATATTCGCATATTGGCTCACAAAGCCCAGCAATTCAAAAGCCACAAAACTCACCTCGTCTTCTTATCGGCTGAAATCCAGTGACATTTGGGGCCGGTGGCCACGTCATTAGCAGATCGACCTCTGTGGGAGCAGGTGGAGGGGGTAGACTGTGGCTCTGAGTCAGTGTCAGGGGCAACACCGTGGGCAGAATTTTAATAAAGCAGCTCGCCCGTGTGTCAGCGGCGTCCTTCGACGCGTTCTCTCCATCTCACCCGGTGAAAAAAGCGATGACACATAGACCGAGCGTCCGCATGTCCCTGTCTGAGCCCGTCCCTGCCTCCCCTGCCACCCCCGGATGCATACGCTCTCGTCTGGCAGGGAGCGTTTTGTCAATCCTCGGAGAAATCTCGAGGTCTAAAAGCTGTAGCTGTAAGCTAGTCACATCCTGTCTGAGGGCCAGATCCTCAGAGGTTCTTAGTCGACTCTTTTCTTTTTTTCCGAAAGCTCGGTTGCAGTCCAAGCGCAATTCGCCGTATTGAATTACAAGTGAGAGGAGACCCGTCAAGTGAGATCTGTCACGTCAAAGCCGCTCGATGTGAGTTAATGCTGATTAATGGAGCCCTTCTGCGTAGCGGTTTTGATCCATGAAATGACATGAATGAATGTTTGCTTCACACAGACGCGTTGCTTTCAACCGACTGTCATCTGTACTGATTAAAACGCTCTGACTGAATGGAATCGTGGCTCATTTCAGAATTGAACGATATTTTTCTCAGAAGGTGCATGCTGCTTTAACAAATATTGACCACAGTTATGACAAAATACTGTAATTACTCCAGCTATTAATGGCTTTTATGGTGTTTCCATCGCTGTTTATAAACTTTTTTGCCTGGCAGGGGATCAAATCCTCTGGTGTTATTCTGATGGTGAAACTTGAGCTAGATTTAAAGACTTGGCTAATGGAAATGGCCTGGTACAAGAAAATCAAAAAATCTTGCACAACTTTTTGCCATTTAAACGATATTTTGAATAACACTAGTGACTGGTAACAGTACTTGCGTATGACGTTTTTGGGTGAAACTGTTATATTATTAGTTGCTGTTTCAACAAGTCATCTCGAATTAATGGATTTTGATTGGAAATAAATGGACTAGTTGTGTTGAATTTATGATCTTTCTTTCGATATTACTTAAAATTTTGGTTTTTTTTGAACATGAAAAACAGACTTATTTTCCCTTTGAATTAAGTTTATTTTTCTTACCCCATTGACAGTGTGTGTGCGTATGTAAGACGTTTACTTGAAAAGCAAAATGACATATTTAGTCTTATTTTCTAAAAGAAGCATCAATTTTAAGCGAGTCTTTTTCTTAAAACCAGAAAAATGCTATGCCAGTGGGATAAGAAAAGTAATCTTGTTTTCTCTTTGAATTAAGTTTATTTTTCTTACCCCGCTGGCAGATATTTTTCCTGTGCTAAGCAAATCTCAAGAAAACAAGCCTTTATATCTTAATCCATTTTACTTCTCACATAAATGTTTGTGGATTTCTTGACAAATGTTTAGACGTTTACACTGAAATGTTTTTTTTTCTTCAGCTGGCTTCACCTCTGTTGTCCATAAAAAACGCTTCTACAGTCAAGATTAAAACTTCATGACCTGTACCGGTTAACATCCACCATTAGTTAATTAACAAACAGGCCAACTCATTAAAACAGGGCTCAATAAAAACCGAAGCCCACCAGTGCATCATGATTCTTTTGTAGATACGATCATTACTTATACTGTAACTGATGCCTGCCATTTTTCAATGTTAAAATACTTCATCCAATCCCAGTTTCTGTAAAGATGCAACTGCCAGGACTGTATTTTTGGTTTGCAATGGAAGCTGTGGTAATTCCCCGTTATTTCAGACCAAGAAATCGCATTTCACCTTTAATAACTCTAATATATAAACATGGTATCATGGCGGTTGCAGTGTATATTCCTGTACACACATAACCCAAGTTAGGCAAGGTGGTGTCTTCCCTATTAGGGATGTTGTAATTCTCAAGACACCCCAAACCCCAGGAGTTCTTTCCCTCTAAAGTTTCACTTTGAATCGTACAGTAAGTTCCTCTGTTGAAAACTTAGTACCTCTCTGACAGACACTGCAGCCCAAAGCTTTATATAGAGCGGAGAGAGAAGAAACATTCTGCTCCGCTCCGATTGTCTGGATAACAAAGAGAAATGGCAGATGGTGTCAAACTTCCTCACAGCTGCCACATGATAACTAGTGAGTGAGAATGTGTGTGTGTGTGCGTGTGTGTAATGTGTGTTGCCCCGGGTCGCATGTCTCCATGTCTATCACACCAGTAAAGTAGAGTTCTATTCTGCACCTGATTCCCTCATATAGAGCAAATGAAATCCTGTAAAACCCATTTCGTAGAGGACACACTCTGATAACACAGTAATCGCGCTTGTCGAGATGCGGCCCCGACTGCAGACACATAATTCTAATGTTTTTTTGTTGTTTCATTTGATAATTTTTAACCTGCGAGCGCCTTCTATATGTTGCGCGATTCGTCTTAGCTGTCAAAGATCTCCGAAGAAAGCGATGAGACATCTGTCTGGCTTTTGACGTGGAGGAGAAAAGGGCGCGGAAAAGTAGATGGAATCAGAGATATTGGGGGGAAAGTAGTTCCTTTCCGCGCTCAGTCCGTCAGAGAGACAGAAAGAGACAAGGAGAGATAGATGCAATGAATGGACGAGCTGAAAGGGGAGCGAGAGCGATAGATACACAGCTTTAAAAGACAGAATGTGTGTGGGAGAGAGATAACATGAGACAGGGATGTCACCGAGATGGAGAGAGGGATAAACGCGAGCGAGGACATATGGAGACAGAACGGAGGTTAGAGAACAGCGTATATACCGTTACGCATGTAAAGACACGTATGCAGAAGTAGTTCTCTCGAAAATGAAAACGTTGTTGCTCGAAGGCCTGGACTGGGTTTTAACATTGGCTAAACTCTACAGATACAAATCGTGCTTTACTCACAACTAAGACTTTTTTAGTCAGCAATACTTTCCTGTTTATTAATATTAAGGCAGGCAGTTTCATGTTATATGGTGTGGGGTTAAAAGATGTATGAAGTTTGATACATTTTAGATATATTTATGTATTATTCTTATATTAATTACATATTAAAAATGGTTCCAATTTACAATAAGTTTGTATGTTAACATTAGTTCTAATACCGAACAATATTTATGAACACTGTTTAGGTTAATGTTATTTTTTTCATTTGCATTTGTAATGTTTTTTAATGTATAGTAATAAACAAATAAAATAATATTTTATATATTTATTTTAAATAAAAATATATTCAAATATTATATAAAAAATAATGAAGTAGGAGTCTTTATTCATAAATATAAATATTTTAAGAAATATATAATATTATAATATATTATATAATATTATATTATATTATTAATGTAGTGGTTGAGTATGGGGTTGGATTAAGGGATCTAAAATATGGTTATACAGAATAAGTGCATAACATGTGCTTTGTAAGAAATAATTTAGAAGTAGAAATAATTTAGAAGTAGAAGTAGCCAATATGCTTGTTCTATACATATTCATAAGCAGGTAGTCAATTTTTAGGTAAAATAAAGTGTTGTAAATAAAAAAAAAGTGAATAGTGAATTCTCGATGCCTAAAGCATAAAGTAATATTAAACATATTGAACTTTACTGTAAAGTATTACCATAAAAACACCTAATTTAGGTTTTTGCATCTGTATATGTGCATCTTAGACCGTAGACAATTTGAATTATTATTAGCACAGAGATGAAATGCATGAATTTACATAAAAGCTTTGGGGCTATGTTATAAATTCCAGAAACGTGACCCAGAAAGTTCTTTGAAAAACAAATAATAACATCCTGAGACGCAGAATATTGTATGAATAATTCCTTTAAAGGAAATGCCGTTATATATAGTCTCGCTCGTGTAGGGGATGCAAGGAACTCGGCGTGTTTAGCAGGATTTCATCGGCTCTAAATGTCGAATGTGTGATGTGAATGTGATGCAGGTCCTGGTCACTTCAGATAGAGGTGAGGGCCAAACAGACAGCGGGTGAGCGGGGCATCTCACCGCCGGTAATGAAAGCAAAGGATTCTGGGATGGATTGTGCACCGAGGGGTAGAAAGAGAAAGATGGGGAGATATGTTATGATTGACAGCGAGGGAAAGAGAGAGAGGAGGCTTGATTCAGACTGATTCCCGCTGTTCTGCCCGCAGCACGTCCTCAGCCTGTCATATGTGCACGTGTTGAGGGGGATGTTGAATTCATTCACCCGCCGCTCGCTCGCGTTCACGTTACTCATCGGCCGTGTGTGTGTGTGTGTGTGTGAGTGTAGTGCGGGGGCTCCCATGTTCAAACAGGAGATTGTCTCCCACTGTTCTCTTTCCATTAAAAACCAACTCCCACTGCTCAACGAGTGCCATGCGCAGTCGACCGAGGACGTCCAAGCGCGCCGCGTCTCTAGACCGTGAGAGTTTGACTCGTTTTAGAAAAACGGGCAGCCTGCCACCGTATGTGTGAATTTAATCACTTGTAGTCGTTTAGTAATCAGCATAAAGTCTGTTCTTCACTGCAGCAGCTTATTTAGAAGAACAGACCGTCTGTCTGAGGCATAACGTGACCAAACATCGGTTTGATTATTGCTGGTTAGTAGTCGAAATGCATCTTATCGCAATAACACACTGGCCTGGAAAAAAAAAAAAATCCATTTGAAATATTGCATAACAGTTTTAGCAAGCGTGCTAGAGAAAAAAAATCGCGGAAAATTTGTGTAGACTTCGTGATCAAAGTTTCTGTCTGTTCAAAATTAATGAGTACTTTAAAGCAAGTCAGTTCAGTCTGCGACCATATTATTAACGCCCCCGGCAGCTATTTCAACCTTATATAAGAACATCCGCTGTCTAGATGAATGGGTAAAGACTTGACTGTTTGTCGAAATTCTGTTTTAATAATGTAAAAAATAAATTTGACAGTAACGGTAACGAAAATTGTGTCTTTAATGTATTTTATTCTCACCGATGCAGCCTTTGTTTATTTAAAAATGCAGTAATTTTGTGACATAATATTACAGTTTAAAATAACTGTTTTGTTTGAAGTGTCACATGACCTTTCAGTAATCATTCTGATACACTGTTCAAGAAACATTTCTCTCTCTCTCTCTCTCTCTCTCTCTCTCTCTATATATATATATATATATATATATATATAGAGAGAGAGAGAGAGAGAGAGAGAGAGAGAGACAGAGAGAGAGAGAAATCTTTTGTAACTGAGGGTTGGCGATATGACCAAAATCATCATAGGAGTAACAATACATCTCACGATATAGCTATTTTTGCTTTAAATAAGGTCTTTATGATGCCAAGACTTTTGATACCATAGAAATTTCTAAATTCTTGTCACTTAAACTCACTGAATACAATTAAGCAACGATCAGTGATTACATATGCGATTAAATAAGAGTACAAAAACTAATCTTTTGTTGTTTGATTAAGGTGAATGACAGACAGCATGAATATTAGACTGCGGTCACTTTAAGATCTGACCCGATGCTATATACTGTTGCACATGTATTTTTTGTCTCAGCTGTTTGCTTTCACTGAAGACATACTGTAAATGAGTGTGTTTACAAAGATACTTGCCAAGACAGGCATTATGATGCATACAAGTGTGTGTTTTCAACCGTTTAAAACATATAAAGTAGCAAAAATAACTCTCTTCAATACTCCCACGCTCTATGAGCACCGTCAAGAGCAAAATGAGTACATATTGCTGCTGATTGTGTTTCAGTGGCTTAAAATAACTTTTTTTAAACCAAAATGCTTGAAAACGCTGGACCTAACAGCACAGAATCGTCATTTGAGC
Organism: Puntigrus tetrazona; assembly: GCF_018831695.1. NCBI lineage: Eukaryota > Metazoa > Chordata > Actinopteri > Cypriniformes > Cyprinidae > Puntigrus > Puntigrus tetrazona. The sequence continues at coordinate 7,835,798 of NC_056709.1, forward strand.
AGCCGCAAAAGAGACAATACTTCAAAATCTCTACCGGTTGACAAATTTCTGCCTCTTAATCATATCTGCCTGTATGATGCGCACCCTTGCTTTTAACTTCAGAAATTTTTACTTCTAATTTTTACTTTACTGTTACATTTGATCAATTTACATGCAAAAACAATAATCTTACTGATCCCAAGCTATAGTTCATATGCATTAGGGTATTATAGTGCTATAAATGATCAAAATATTGTGTTATTAAATTAAACAAACAGGGGATTTGCTCCTTCAGCTGACATTTTGAGTTTTACATTTTTTTCATTATTATCCATACAAGTTGACATCTCCTGTATTGATTGATTTTCATAGTTAATTTTGCTGGAAATGCACAGTATATTAAATAATGTGAATTTAACACCATATTTGATTTGATTTATTAGTGCAACAAGTTGTTTAACTCTTAAAAACAAGTTCTTCCTTTGGCTTGTTTATGCATTTCTCTCTGTGTTTGTGCATGAATTAATGTTCCTTTGATGCCATTGGATTATTAATGCTCTCACACATAGCTGCACCAATTTTCTACTTAAAAATCTACATCCTTGACATGATGAGCAACATCAAATAGTATATGAGACTAGATTTAATTGTGTTTTGAGTTTATGTTTTTCTTACTACTTTGAGCTGTGAGACTAAACATGCTTATATTTAAATACAAAGTAATATCCTATGTGCTGTTGCTTTTCAAGTGCATTGTGTTTTAAAGTGTCATTAAACCTTAAAACACACTTTTTGAGATTTTAACATATATGAAGAGGTTGCACATTAGTGAAAACAACAATAGCACTCATTAAAGGGGTCATCGGATGCCTATTTTTCATAAGTTGATACAATTCGTTAGGGTCTTTACAACATGCTTCAGTTAAAATATGGCAGTGGCCCTGTCAAATCAGCTCTGCTTTCATCAAGCCATTCTAGTCCATGTTGCTTTTAATGCTAATGAGCTCTGCTGACCCCGCCCCTCTCTCGAGCGGACCATAGATATGTGTAGATGCACTATTCAAGATGCACTGCTCTAGATACGTTGATGCATCAGCCATCTTGGAACGGGCAACCTGACGTCCTTCACCATAATAATCAATGAACAGGAGCATGGTTTATGTGACAGTTGTAACACATTCCAACACAAGCCAAAAGCTAATAATATCAATAACCATTACAGTTTCAAAAATTTAGAGATTGATGCACAATATCCATTATCATTCTAATAGCCTGACTTGTACAGTATACGACCCTGTGTAAGTAGTTCTTCCTGTTCTTCAGAAACAGTTTTGGTTCATATATATTTGGACAGGTTGATCTAATATTATCATTATATATAATATTGTGGCGCTATTAACTTCAGTGTTTACTTCTACCTCAAGCAAGTGAATGTGGAGCAGGTTTGAGTGGAGACTGGGGACTAATTTGCATATTACTTCCCGGGTGTAGAGAGACATTGAAGCCTTTATCAAAGATGAGTTTCAAGTGACTAAAATGAGTAATCCTGAGGGACTCTGAGGTAAAAAAAAAAAAAAATAGTTCTATGGTGTAAGCCACAACTTACACAAGCCATTTGACTCGCACAAGTTGCGAAAAGCCACCCAATGAGATTAAAACTGTCAGTTTCAGTTAGCGCTTGTTATTTTCTGCGTCCAGGCAGATGGGAAATAGACGTGTGGTTCTTGGACATCTTGAATCTGGCTTGCCCTCAGAGACAGATTTGTGTTTTTGGGAACGGCGTGTGAAATGACGAGTACGTGTCGGGGCTGTACAGTATACGATGCCCTTTTGAAGTGCGTAGGCTAGTGTATGTTCTGCCGCAGGCTTACCCACGCTGCCTCCTGTGTGTCATCAGTGAATGAAAGGCCCTCGTCTCGTTGGAAACATGTGAGGGAAGAGCACGTCAGATCTCCGGCAAGCTCTGGCATCAATTATACAACTGACACCGGCGTGAAGCGTCTCTCTCCGTCTCTCCCCGTAGCACATGTAGCTTACGAGACCGTAATGAGTCATCCATCTTAATTAACAAATGAATGGTACAGCGTCAGTAGCGACTGTCACGCTTGTTTACGCGCCATCTTGCCCTGCTGAGTTTCGCCTTTGTGTCAAAGCAAACACGCGATATTGCCGACTCAGAACTCCTGTCACCCAATTAGCTTTGAATGATCGTAGCGGGAAAAACGTAACGGCGGCAAATACTCCCGGGATGAGTCGAACAAAGAAGCGCTCTCGTTCGGTCGCTCTCTTGTTTTCTCTTCAAGGGTCCCCTCAGGGTTCCCACGTTGCTTTTCAAATGAATAGCCTGCCCCGATAAGGACTATTTGTTTGTTTGTTGCGGTTTCCTAATGTGCGCCTGTCTATTCAATATCCATTAGGGGCCGGCGTGAGGCGCTTGGCATCCAAATGCAAAGTGACAAAAACACCTTGATGTGGAGTTTGTTTTCTCTCTCCCGGCCGTCGCTTCCTTTTGTTTAGGATGGAGACAAGCGTCCGTCTTTGTTAAGGCGGCTAATTGCTTCTCTGGTGGCGCGGCTGTAGCTTTGGCTGTCTGGCGGCTGATAAAGTATTGATTGCCTGTCTATGAGGAGGAGAAGAGTGTGGAAGAGGTTAGAAGGGGATAGAAAAGGAATTAGGTTCTTTGCACCTGCTTCTACCTGTGGCACAAAAGCGACCCGAGTTCAGTCAAGAAAGGACAAAAACGTTGACCATTAGCTAGCTTGCAGGCTATAGTTTTATAACAATGCTATATTACGAAGACTGTGTTCCCCTGAAAGAGAAAGAGCTGCATTGTGTCTAGAGGGGAAATTAAACGCTAATAAGCTTCTCAAGCCTCAAACTTTCGCCTTCGCATCGGCTGCTGAAATTGCTTTGGCTGTAGAGATAATGCCTTTTGACCTGAAAGCGCGATTGATTTCAGATTCACCTGAGAAAGCATCGAGAAAACGCGTCAAAGCAGTTAATGAGGTGGTTATTTTAGAATTGTGCTAGAAAAAAAAACTAAAAATACACAGCTTAGATCACAGAGATAGGTATTCTTCTTTTTAATGATTCTGTCAAACTGATTCACAGTGATTTCGTTTGAGAGTGAAACTGAAGTGGGTGGCATTAATCATAAGCCGTAAACCAAATATTTATAATTTGTAGATCTTTTTTTGATATGTAGCATTATTTAAGATTACATAAGCTTGTTAATGTGAGAGGTGCTTACTTGAATACTGAGGAAATAATATAACATAATATAATATAATGTGTATGCAGTGGTGACCAAATTATTATTTAATTTTAAGTGTTTAAAATTTTTTTGTTGTATTCGTAGAATTGGTTGTAACAATAATACGTAAAACTAACTATTGCTGAAAATCTTTCCAACGCAAGGAATCTGCTGAAACTTCCCTGAAAGATCCCCTTAACGTCCAGACGTCAACCAGACTTTAGAGGTTTGTGAGTATATGATATATGTGTGTTTACTGTGTATATTTCTTAAGTAAATATATAAACACATGCACATGCAAGCATACAATAAAGAAAAACATTTTATGATCTTATGATGATATTTAAAATATTTATATATATATATATATATATATATATATATATATATATATCATGTGAAAATACGGAAATACTTTTTAAATGCCTTTTTATTTAGCTTTTTCAAAAATGCAAGTATTTTGTAAATATATGCTGTATGTGTGTCATTATATATACATGAGCAAATGTTGTTTGATAAACGCCAAAAGAAGAACAACAAATGCGCACTTGAAAACAAAGCCCCTAGACAGTGACCATGTGCTGATTCTGCACATTGCAAAAAGGAGCTTTGAGCTTGTGTATCCTACCTCTTTCATTCGGCACAAATCCATATATTCCATAATATTTTCATATTTGGGATGTAACTTATCTGAATGCTAAACTATTATTTATCATGTGAATTAAAGGCTTTGTAGTTCAGCCGCATTCCAGCGGTGATGTTCCAGCAGCACGCTGATGTTTGCTTCACTGTATTTTATTTTGATAAAATACCAACTGCGCTGACAAGTTAGCAGTACTGAAACTGTGTGTGTGTGTGTGTGTGTGTGTGTGTGTGTGTATCAGCTGTATCCTTATCAGCAAAATCACCTTTAAACTTATTGCTGTAATAATAATGCATCGCTGTATAAGGATCTGCTTTTATTTGTGTACACTCGCAATGAAAACGAAACATGCTTTTATAAAATAAAGAAAACAGATGTTTCTTTCTGCTATTTGAGTTTACTTCCTGTAAAAAAATTTGACATATCACAAAAATGTATGTATAGGGTTTCTCCTCTTGTTTATCTGTTAACTAAATCAAATATATTTTAAGAATATATGTATGTATTTGTACTTTTGATTATGAATAAACATATAATGTAATATAATATTGTAATATATTTTCACATCTAACTGGGAAAAAATAGTTTGCACTACTGTCTGTTCACAATTAATGAAATAAAACAGGCATAGTATATTTGTTGTTTTTATATATATATATCCGTGTATCGTGCCACCCCTAATATATATTTATATATAACTTATATAATATCTGCTTTATTTTATCTATTTCTTATATTCATTTTCAAAAATGTATATAAAATTGTTGAAAATAAAGAGGGCAATAAGTGTATGCACTGTGTGTTTGTCGTGTGTTTGTGTATTAGATCTGTGGCAGCGCATAGCCCAGATTTAATTGTTCAGTTCAAATGTAAATCAAATTTAAACAATATTATGTATAAAAACAAAACAACATTAGTTATTTAATATGTTGCATAACTTACTTATCTTATTTTTTGGTTGCACACGCGCATCTGCACACCACTTGTGCATCCCTGCATAGCCACATCATGCCAGATATGAATCAAGCCATGTACAGGTTGTTCTGGTAGAAAACTTCTGCTCGGACAATATTCCCCAACTCTTGAGGGTTGTTTTTTTGTTTGTTTTTTTTTTTTCTTGCAGGACAATTCACCATGTCCAAGTTAAGTCAAGGTGTGGATGGACGACCACCAGATCAGGACCCTGTCACGGCCACCTCAATCCCCAGAACTGAACCCCATTGAAAACCTCTGGAATGTGATTAAATAATCAGGGTTATTCCACTGAACTCTTTCACACACTTCCACACACACACACACACACACACACACACACACACAAACACACACATATATATATGTATGCATACAGAATAACAACGGCTGAATAACAGCATCTTAAAATCTCCCAATTTACCAATGAGTTGGGCAACCATTTTAATGTTTACGTGATTTTTATTACATTATTTTTTTTTATTACATTATTACAAAATAATTACCAAAATCTTGAAAACCAACTAGAAATACAAGTTTAGCATGCTTAATAATTATTAGACTTGCAGTTGGCCTAAGGGAGTCAGTTGTAGATTCAGTAAATGCTCTGATTTAGTGAATTATTTCAGTGAAGGCTTTTGATTCATATTAATTATTTCTGGAAAGTTTTCTTTTCAGTATTTCACAGTATGGTCTTTTTTTTATCTCACTAGTTAGGTCCACAAGCTCTCAACTTGGGTAAAATGTAATTTAATTTACTTGGATGCGGAAATTTTGGCACTGCTCAAAAGCACTGAAGGAAATGCCATTGCATGGTTATTTCAACTGCTCTATTTTCCCTGCTGGGCTAAATTATGGTTTTATTTGAAAAAAAAAAAAATTAAAAGAAAATAAATATATCAGTGTATCGCTGCAATCATTTGTATTCGTTTTATCTTCTGAATCAGATTACTTGGCAGTCAAAATAAGGAGTAAGACTCATAAACAAGGATAGCAGCATAACATGTTTTCAACCCTCTTTTCATAGTAGTTCTTGTTTTAGCAAACGCCTCAAAAAATGCAGCATGAGGCTTCTGAGAGCACTGTTGAGTGATAAATTGGTTTCTTGAACTGATTCATTGAGACAAACGAAGCACTTCACTAAAATGCATTGGACTTCCCAGTGCTGATGTCAAATAGCAGTGACATGATTAAAATCTAGTTTGGGCCAGCAGCCTTTTAGCCTGTGTGCTTCACTGCAGCCCATTTGCTTCATCTCCACTTCGTTAGATCTGTAGATGGCCCCAGATCCCAAAATATCAGCCTTGTTGAGGAAAGGAAAAGAGAAATATGCGGTGACGCTACATTTCTCTTAAGAAAATGTAAATGGTGCTTGTCCGTGCAAAACTAGTCGCCGTGATCCTGTAGGGTGGTGTAGGTGGTTGTTAGGGTGTAACTAAACGGTTGCTGAATGACTTTAGCATGTTTCTGTGTGATTGCTAGGACCTTAAAAGTGTTTTTTGCAGTGTATGTTTGCTATTAAGACTGCAAACATTAACCATTTCATGTACTTTTTTCATTTTTTAACCATTTCATTTCATGTGTCAAAAATATATGCAAGTGCTATCCAAATGTTCAATGTCATCATTTTTACCATCTATCTGCATAAGTTTAGATCCAGTTGGCCACTTTTATGCATACATTAGCTAGTTAAATTGCATATGTAAAGAGAGTAATGTGTGAAAGAAAAAACTGATATGTCCATGCCATATAAAAAAAAATTCACACTCATATAAGCCACTTAGTGTGTTTGGGGAATAAATTAACGATTTTAGTCCACCTTTGGAATTAAATGCAACACATGCAGTATGTGATTAGTAAGTTATCCTAGCCACGATGTGACCAGGGTTGTGAAAAAAATGAACATTTCTTAAAATGTTCAGTTTTAATGAATATTTGGAAAGTTTCAGCAAGTGTATATATATATATATATATATATATATATATATATATATATATATATATATATATATATATATATATATATATATATATATTAGCATGTGTATATTTCTATATACATAATGAGTGTGAGTATAAAAATATACATTCACGTATGAGAATAGTACATACATATGTAATTTCAATGCTTTAACCTTGATAGACATTTAAATGGTCAGGTGTCAATATTCATAATATTCATATTTTTATTCTATTCAAAATGTTTATGCCTCAGTACAGTTTTTTTTCCCCAAGTATCCATTTTAACTCTTCCCATGCTATATATATATATATATATATATATATATATATATATATATATATATATTTTTTTTTTTTTTTTTTTTTTTTTTTTTTTTTGTTTGTTTATTTGTTTGGGGTTTTTTTTGTTACCATCCACTTCGAGCATTTTATATAATTTACATAAAATTTTCACAGTGGTTTTTACAATGTTGCTATGGGTTTGCTGAGGTGTTCTGATTGGGCTTATCAATCAAGCACCACTAAATTCCGTGTGGAGGTTAGAGATGGAAGTTCAGCACGTCTTAAGAGTAGGATCAATCCAATAAGACCTTAGAGAACCTTCCCGCCATCCGTGCACATACTCCTCTCAGGCGACGTGATTGCATTGATGGCTTTTTGTTTTGTTTATGCGTTGGTGTTCGGGTCAGTCAGAGTTAGTGTTTGTGAGGCTGACATTAGCGATGAGAAGCACCGCTCGCCAAGAGAACCGATTGTTTGTTTGAGATCAGTAGCGGTCAGTGGCATTTGTCTAAGCTGTGAGTCAAGGAACAGCGTGACGTTGGTGTTGCCACGGGGATGAAATGACCTTACAGAGCCCATAGATCAAGAGTAATAGGAGACGCTGGTGTCAGTAGAACATTATAAACTTCCTAAAAGAGCAACTTGTTTCGGCTCAAACGTCACTGCATGGCTTTATTAGTGTGGCCGAGATCTGCAGAAGCCTGCAAGGTAAGTCAAGGTGTCAGGGTTTAATATTTAGCTGTGGGAGAGTTTTGGGCTTCAGGTGCCACTTCATGCTACTTTTAGTAATCATGTGCAAGAGTTTGAATGCCTTACAAAGGCATTCGCTATTTTTAGATCTATTGAATATGTTCTATATATTTTGCTACATGTATCTAACGAATGTGCTGTTTCAAGGAAAATTCTGGCTAATATAGACAACGCACATCCTGATTTTGAGTTAGATGTGTTCCTAGGTCAACATATTAATCAAAAAATGTAGTCATATCTTTACACCTAAAACCTGACCTTACCCACGAGTGCTGCCTAAAATCAGATTTAATGGTAAATTAACACTTATTTACAAGCACAGAACACTGATTGTAAGTCTAATCTTCACAAAAACTATAAACTAGGCTTATCACATCTGTCAAAAACATTAGAAACATTTGAACTCAGCATATTGATATAACACACCCATGGGTGTAAATCACTTAACTGAATATTTGCCCACTAAGAAATAAATATTAACTTGCCATCTATCAGTTTTTTTCAAATCCACATCATTTAAATATTGCAATATTGATGTCTGTCAAAAAAAATAATGTGCACAATACACAGTAGCGTTTACAAAATACGGAAGTCCAGCGAGTACATGCACTTCATAGAAAACCCACATTGCCAGATATTTTCATTACATCAAATGCAAATAATCCATTACACGCATCAGTAGAAATTGAATCGGAACGATCAGAGGACTGTGTGAAATATAACACTGCATGCTATACTCTTAAAGAAAACCTCTTTTGATTATCGACAACTAGATATCACAATTCCAGCTATGTTTATGATCGGCATAGATTTTTTTGGCATTCTCTACTGATGAACCACAGTTTTGTTAGTCCTCATTACCTGTTTTTAAACTCGGTTGTAAAATGTGATTGTTTTTCATTTAAACCAAATTCAGATAAACAGAAGAGCAGGGATGACATGAATGTGGCCATAAAGATTAAAACTGGGCTGATGTTCTTACATTGCTGTATTGCAAACCTTATAATGAAAGAGATTGGATAAAGAGCTTGTGTATGTAAAGCTTTGATGGCATTATATAAATATACATATACATATATATAGTACCTATATATAGTACCATCTGATCTTTCAATTTCAGTGTTTCTATATAACACTCTCTCTAACGCACACATTCCCACACACCCCCAAAAGTAACGTCCCCAGTTAGAATCCCATCAGAGAAACAGGTCAAGAGGGTCAATATTTACAGCGTCAATCCCAGATTGCAATTACCTTCACGGAGGCCAGGCGGCGAGGAGAGAGGAGGCGGCCGCAGAGCAGTTTAGGATGAGCCGTGATGCGATGCCCCCCCTCCCCAGATTCCTTCTCTTCTGATTGCGCTGCACCCCAGCCTCCAGTGTGGCTAACACTTGTAGAAATTACCTGACAGAACCAATTTAATGTTATTACCCAGCCACGTGCATCCAGCTGTCTCGGAGAGAGGCGTTCATCGAGATATTGGAGGAGAGCCTCACCCCCCTCCCCACCCTCCCCAATTTATTTCTCACAAATGAAAATGAATTATGCATTTTCCAGTGTCACTCTCGCGCATAAATGCCGAGAACACATTCGGCTGCTTCTATTACTTGCAAAGGCAATATGAGGCAGATACTTGTTGAGATACTGTTTAAAACTATCAACTTGCCAACAAGTTTTGTGAGCAGTGAAAGGGCTGAGATAGTTTTTCACAGGTTTTGGGTAGAACTATACACTGTACAGTTTAATTGAGTTTTAATTTGTTTAATTTGCTTTTATGCATTTGGCAGATACTGATAATAATACTGTTTATACCGTTGAAATAGTACAGTGCAAATAGAAAAGTTTTGCAGCATCAAGCCTAAGGTTTTTATTCCAAGAAGACACACTGCAAGCCAGATGCAAATATAGATCAATGTTAAAAACTATAATAAATAAATTATCACAAAATAAATATTTCATGAGGTATTTATAAAGTGTATATTTTTAGTAACAAAAATACATTTAAACAAAAAATAATAAAAATATAAAAAATGACATAAATATAGAAAATATATATATTATGCTAATTATACATTTTTATCATAATATAAATATTAGATATCTGTCAAATCTGGCAATAAATATTAAATACAATTAAAATATAACAAAAATAATATAAATGTGTATATTATTATCATATATTGTTTCTTATATATAAAATTGAGTTCTGTTTAGTATATCCCCACATAGTACATCTGCATGTTTATATTAGCAAATATATAATTGAGTTATTACAATATACATATTACAAAGGCAGTTAAAATGCACGCATATGCCACATAAACAGTGCAAAGTTTAAAGAGTGTCAAATGCATTTAAAAGCATGAGTGATTCTGCATAAATTATTATTTTATCCAAGGTACTTGCATTGCCTTTGCATTGCATCAGTGCATCCGCTCCCTGGGAATCGAACCCATAAGCCTTCTGTTGCGAATACCGTGCATTTCTATTCGATCTATGTGCTATCGGCTGCTATTTTTCAGGCTTGTTGGTAGAATCACCTTCCAGGAAATAGCAAAGAAATTAACTCAAAATTGGCAGCATTAATGTCTCCACATCTCCAGTTCTCTCACACGTCGCTCATTAGAAATGGCAGAGCTTCATTGCCCTCATCAATACGAGCCTGATATTCTCGCATGAATGCGTTATATCTATAACCGTTGTCTCCCTTGTTGCAAACGGCCGTCCTTCCCGTGTGTGACAAGGTCGCCTCACATCTGCCAACTTAAGAATTCTCCTCACATTCTCGCTAATCCTTAGCATTTGAGCTGGCAATACAAACAAATTTAACTCCGCCTGTAAGACAGGCTTTTGTAATACCCAGCGGAGTGTTTAGTATTCTAGCCATCATCCATCACTGCATCCCTATTCCCTACGCTGTCCTTTCTGTACAATACTGTAAGGAAGCGGGAAAGACTAGCATGCTAACCATACCCATGAACAGAGAAAAGTAAGTTGGGCTTTCTTTTCCAGATGCTGATTCGTGATGCTTGGAAAGCTATTATCTCCTGCTAAGCTGCATGGGACGCCTGCGAACCATCGTGATGGTGATAAGAGGAGCGTGAGATGGGTCCTGTGTGTGCTCTGGCAGTAAGTAGCTATTAGGGCGATGACATTTTAGTGGGGTCTTATTGACCGTGACATGCACATGGATGAGTTTGGCTAATGGGTGTCAGGCCCACGTTTTGGCACCCCACACCCAGAGGGCTGTCTAACAAAAATAATAGCCCATAATAGCCTGCTAAATCATCTCATTTTCTATTGCTCTTTATTTTCAGCTCGGGACGTAACTCATATTTGGATTGGAAAGTACATCAGAAAACACGATGCTCCAGATGCCCTCAATAGAGTCTGAAAGTTCCTCTCGGGTCATCAGTGCGTGATGTTGGCAGGATTTAGGGGTTGTGGACCATTCAGAATTGAATTGAAAGTGGCATTTGAATTCGTAAGGTTAAATTGAATTTGAATTGAGGTACTGAACAGGATGCAAAATTGCGTTTTGAAATTGAATGTAAAGTAGGTTTCAATTTAATTGAAACTCTGAATACTGACTTGGCAAGGCCTTGTTTGAATGTTGTAACAATTCCAGTTTGAATGTTTGCAAACAGAGAAAAGGATGCATGGATGAATAGGATGAATGGTTACTCCTCCTCAACATAAAAAATGTATCACTTGCCCCATTTTGTTCCAAACCCATAAATGCTTTGTTCGTCACAATTTAACACAATTTAAGATTTTTTTGATGAAAACCAGGAGGCTTGTGACTGTTCCATTGACTGCCAAATGCACACAGTTGTGACACAATGTTTGCGTCTATTTATGCTTTAATGGTAACACTAACAGTTCATCTGTGTGTCACAACTGAAGAACGAATGCTATGTGTGTTCAGCGGATGCTATTCAAAATGGCGCTATGGTCACGTTACGGTGCCAAATCATAGAATAAATTGTCACTGTAATTAGTTATTCTAATTAACACATTAAATTTACCAAGATTAAATTACCAGTCCTAATATATATGTGTACATACATACAGGGGTCAGACAATGAAACTGAAACACTGGCCAGTTTAGTGTTGGAGGTTTCATGGCTAAATTTGACCAGCCATTCAGTAAGAGCTGAGTGTGAAGGTAGCAGAGCAATAGCACAGTTTTAGGGTGACTTTTAGGGTGTTTTGGAGGAGCAAGTGAGGAAACGTTTTCCTCCACCAGCAACACATACCTGGCCACTATTCTGCAACTCTCTGGCCACTATACAGGACTTGTATCTGTCATTCCCAAGACGTAATGATGCTGTATTGGCCGCAAAAGGAGGCCCTACACCATACTAATTAATGAAAACCAGGCGTTTCAGCGTTTCAATATATATATATATATATATATATATATATATATATATATATATATATATATATGTAACAGTAAAAGACTGTAAGAATGCTACAGTAAAAAAAAACTGTTAAATGGTTAACAGTAAGTTCCCCTGCTATAGACAGTGAAAACTGTACTACACATTACATGTAACTTTACAGTAGTATACAATATTTGGAGGTGAAAAATACCATATAATGTACAGTTAATAACTGTAAATTGACATTCCCTCTGTTCCCTTTCCAATTTGATGCTTTTGTTTTTGTTGAAATAACTATGCTTCTTTTATTTCTTATCTGTTTTGTACATTAGGGTTGTATGTTACATCTAATATTGTTAAATTAATGTTCTTCAACATGGTTGCATCAACAAATGTGTTTTTAGATCAGTTTTACATTTGTTAACACTATTGGGTAGGTTTAGGGTTGGATTTGGTGTAGGGCATATTTCCCACATTTCCAACAACTTTTAGCAACAGTCCACAGATATTTGAATTCTAAACCACTCCAATACTGTGTTTTAGCTTCACTCAGTGGACATTTCTCTTTGAAACTGCAGCATACGTGCAGTAAGGCACGTAAAAACTGTGTTGTACAAAAAGTGCACAGAGGCATGTATTTTAATGAGACCAGGTTGATTAAAATGGAGTCCGTTATTAGATCCTGAATGTTGAACCACACTGGCAGAGGTGTCATATTGCAGAGGATGAGGCCAGAGAGATAACAGTGATAGGAAAGACTCGGGCACGGTTGCTTCCCCACCATGTGGCACTGGGAATGGGCTGCCTTGAGTAGTGGCAGTGCCATGGGCTATCGAAGTGTGAAATCGCACGGTGGTTATCCCATTACGCTTCATTTATCAACACACAGCGCCATCCCTCACTTTTGACAAGTTTCTTAACCGCTGGAAAACAGTCAGGGGCGTGAGGCAGGGGGAAAGATGGCTCGCGTATAGAGGGGGGCAGGGATGAGAGGCTGTTGTGCCGCATCTGGAATGGGATTCTAATAAAGCCAGGCGCTGCCATGGAAACAGGAGGAGAGCCACCCCACATCCTCCGAGCAGGGAGAGACCCCAAGGAGTATCTCTCTCTCGCTCGCCGTCTTTGAGCGTGGCAAATGGCCCAGTGCCTCCGACCCATGCAGAAGCAGGCGCCTTGCCAGCGAAAGGGGGCCAGATAAGGGTGCGTAAAATTAGCTGTGGCTTCCAGAAAAAGAGGGGGAAATGTGCAACCTAGTCCCCCATGAAAGGAATTTCACACAGACGCCTCTATCGCATTTTCCCGCTCTGCGCACCGTGACTGCCTGTCCCGCAGTCAGACGTCCACGGGGCGAAAAAGACGAGTACAAAGGGTCGACCGTGTCTGCTGTGGGTGCAGGAAGCAGCGTGCATTATGGGATTGGGTGGCACTGGTTACAGCCTCCTTTTCCCAGTTTGCTGTATTTAAAAAAAAAAGGTGGCACCTGCACCTGCCGGTATCTTTAACGGATTACTGGCCGATTCGCACGGTTAACTCGTGCACCCAGCTGCATTCGCGCAGCGCATCTTCTAAAGGAAACCCAGAGTTCTCCTCTTCTGTTTCTCGCCGCTGCCTTTCAAGTGACACCAGACTGATGAAAGTGGAAGAAAAAAGGAGACAGCGGTGGCGGAGGGGAGAGAGAAAAGGAGTTGCGAAATGAAAGAGTTGACTTGTTTCCCTCGAGGGGGGTTTCCCTCAGCCGGCGTGTGAAGTGATGCCCTCAGTGATTCATGGGAAATTTACACATCGAGTGTGAAATGCCCCTTGGCTCGCATTAAAGATTGGGTTTTAATATCTGACTAATACAAAGCCTTAATAAGATTCTTTTTTTCTGCCCCCTTTCCTGCTTTCCGTGGGTTTATTAGGGAATTGATGAAAGAAGCAGCTGGCAAATGTCTGGCTTCGTATTTATTCACAAATGGATTTGAAAATTGCCTGTATGCAAATGGCTTCGCAGAGCAAAGCTTAATTCCTCTTCCGAGAAAATGCAGGAATGCGTCCGTATAGCCCTCATCTGACGCAACCGATGGTGTACTTCAGAAAATAATTGTTTACCTCTCTGAAAGCCTGATTAAAGCACATTCCATACGTCTCCTTTGATGATGCCTCGTCTTTGTTCTTCAACTTGGAGGTCATTGGAACCCACATGGGCCTCTGTCCCTCGTTCTGTTTTACAGGTCTCGTGGTTCTCAAAACTTCATGTTTTTCCAAACTTCCTGCCCTGTTTTCATTCCTCCACGAGCGAGCGGCTCAGGAGACAGTCGGACTGACGGAGGAAGACAGTAGTTGATTAGATCTGCCTCCTGCTGAGCTTTGATAATTCATAGCAAGGGAAGCACAACAGGAAGTTTTTTAATATTCAAATGCATTCTTCCAAATTTGAAAAGTAAAGACGACAGATAACAGTCTGACTTTACTCAGAGCAACGGGGCTCTTTTGTAGTCCAGATGTTGCAGAAACTGTGATCATTATTTTTTGTGCCCCACTTAGACCTTGAATTGTATTCCTGTATTTCTCATGTAGACATTGCCTTCCCAGCTGTTATTAATGTTTCTACAGGCACTTTTGGACCTGTGGATTTCACTCAATCACTGGTTTATGACATTTGTCTACTGTATACTGATATCATATAATAATATATCATACACACTTTCTGTATTGTATTACACACAATTAAAGGCTTGACATGTATGTAAAATGTTATGTTCAAAAGTTATATTAACCTTAAATTTTATATGTTGTCTTTGCAGTTCATATATCTCGTGCTCTTCACCAACAAATAGGCCTAATGTCACCTTTGGCTTGCTTAGTTAGAGACACTTGACTGATTGCAAAGACACTTGGAAGAGAGCTAAACTGGATGATAACAGCACTGAATCATTATTGAACTGACCTTAACTGACAAAATGGCTCTTTGTTATTGTCCACAGTCTGACAATGTAAAGCTGCTTTGACATGATCAGTTTTGTATAAAGCGCTATATATAAAAGAAAGGTGACTTAACTGTTATCTCCTTGGAAACCAAGTAAAGTACACAAGTTGTAGAAAAACTATTAGTTACAAAATTGTTTATTGTGACTGGTGAAGTGACACCACAACTGAATTTTTTTTTTTTTATGCATTTTAGAAAACATTTAGAAATCATTTGCAATAAATATTTCGCTGGAGCATTTCACTCTTTAAAAATGTGTTACTAATTTTAATGATCTTATTTTTTACAAAATTTATTTTCAGATTTTTTCTGAAGATTTTACATTAAAAAAATCACACACATTCAAGTAATCTACAGAAAAAAGAAGTCAAGGGTCAAGTGTAAAACACTAAAAATAGCAAAAATTCAGGATGAAATCATGTGGCATGGTTTTAATGTGACCTTAACATGACAAAGAGGAAGCTGGAATCCCAGAATATATACATGAACCCAAAACTGCCACATACAGCATCAGCCTGCTTGGTAATTCATAGTTTCCTACACATTCCATAGCAATGTTTAACAAATGACGAATCTAACAGGTTCACACTTGAATGCCCACCATTGTGAAATCCAGTAACCTTCTGCGAAACACCACCAGATGTGACCACCCCACTAAAGGGAAAAACAGCAGAACATACGACTGCATTTGTGTAAGACGTGTGGTGAGAAATATCACAAAGATGAAGTGAGTTAAGACGCTGTTTAAGGCAGCCGGTGGACTTTCATGATCTCTGGCATATATTTGACACGCTCAAAAGCTCATCATTCCCCCTCACAGCGACTGTGGCATCCAGCGGTAAAGTGGAGATGAAGTGTAGGATTACACTGATGCCTTTCATCAGCACGTAACCTAACAGCAGCCGCATGAAAGGGAATACAAGGTAGAGTGCTGGCGTCTGGAGACAACGCCGGTTGGCTCCGGGTGCGTGGGACGGCTCTGTGATGTGTCCTTCCCAATAATCCTCAACGATAAACTTTGCTGAGGGCTCAGCCGACGGAGGTGGCAGCTCTGAGCCTTCCCATTTTTCCCCCCTCTTTTTTAATTGCTTTTATTACAGAGCCATTGATCGAGGCTGTGTTGGCGTGGAAAAAGAAGAAGAGCGATCCTACGGCGGTGCTTTGTTTACCGCG
The DNA here is from genome assembly GCF_018831695.1 of Puntigrus tetrazona. Taxonomy (NCBI): domain Eukaryota; kingdom Metazoa; phylum Chordata; class Actinopteri; order Cypriniformes; family Cyprinidae; genus Puntigrus; species Puntigrus tetrazona. The sequence goes on from NC_056709.1 coordinate 7,852,168, forward strand.
AAGAGCGAGGTGTTGAGTCTTTGTAGGTGCTCTACCTGTCAGCTAATTTCCTTTTCATCAGCGTCGTGATGGCTGTTTGCTCGCTTGTGCGCGGCCCGAAAAGTCAGAGCGGATGACGACCGAGTTCTCAAATTAGTCAGAAGACCGTGTGCCTTCAGCTTCGGATCGACTAACAAGAGTCAGCTGTAAACAGTCATACTGTCACGGTGTGTGTAGTGTGTGATCACCGGCTGAATCCCGTTTTAATTAAATGAGGGTTAGGTGAAGGGTGTCGGAGCGCAGATGGTGTAGGTGTGGGAACTGGAAGTGTGTGCGCGCACCTTAATCGCTTCCTGTGGGAATCGAGTCGAAGTGATGGCCGCGGTCTCCGAATGACAGTTTTATTGCATTTATAATGTCTGTATACACAGCAGAGCGAGGCGAGAGTCTGTGAAAGAGAGGGAGAGAGGGAGACAAAATCGTTGCCTGTCACTCTCCGATCCCCCTTTTCCCCTCCTCGTGCCTCTGGCCCCTCACTTCTGTCAATCATATTTGTGAAAAGGGCACTGGCTCTTAATACAGTGAATGACAATGATTTTTTTAATAATAATAACCTGGATCCGCCAGAGGAGCAGGCGAGGGCATCCCTTTATATTCTGACATTTAAGATAAGCAAACTTTCTCATAACGTCAACACGGATAACAAATACCCTAGAATAGCGCACAGTTGCCCTTTAGTGGGATTTGCACGACTAAGAGAGTTTGAAGCCATCTAATTATGGCAAGCATAAGCATCGTGCTGGTCAAACTTCCTTTCAGACTTCGTTTTGAGTTAGCTTAACTAGCCGGTGAGTCATAGGCGTTCAGGGAAACTCACGTGAAAACAGTTTGTACTCTTACAAAAAAGGACAAACATTATGGCAAACCATAGGAAAATTATATTATGAGAGGTTGTTTTCGAGGGAGTTCTCAGTTATGTATCATGTAAGCTTGAGCTGCTCTCAGGAGAAATAAAAACACACAAATGAGACAATTGTTGACATACAGAGAGAATATAGAGCTATAAAATCAGTGTGGATAGCAGCTGGAAGAACTGGATGAGATTGTTGGAGTTTGTATTACTTTGTTTCAAACTTAAAGTAAGCTGCTCTGTCTCGACTGCCGGCATGTTGTCAGTTTGCTCTTTGCTCCACAATGTATTTTTCACTGAATGAGAACATGATATTTGCTGTGATAGTAGAGTGGCTTCTCTGTGGGTACTCTTTCATCAAAAAAAGTTACATGACATATGAAGAGTTAATTAGCAGATAATAAATCATATTGAATGTTAACATATATTATCAGTTAAATTGCATTTGGGTTGTTTTGATTTTGGTTTTAAGTAATACACTTAGAAAACTCCTACAAGAATAAGTTCTTAAATCTTAAATATGCTGAAGCTGGTTGCCTTATTTTAATTTGGCTTAACTTTTTTTTTACAGTGTAGACTGCATGAATGTGATTACACACAATAAAATGAGCTTCTCCCTTACCACTGTAAAATGCTGCTTTTCCAAGTATCTGTGAAAACATTTCAGTTTTTGTCTTCCCTGAAGAAGATATCACGGGTTCATCAAGTTCATCGAAATTCTCCATCCATGATCACTTTTAATTAGCTTTGATGAAACTCTTTTGAAAGTGAAAGTAGCCTTGTCACCTGACCTAAATATAGTGTGCTGATTCACTAAAATGGACTTATCAGCTTCTGTTCAAAAACGACAAGAGAGCTTGTTGCCTTCTGTAATAAAATGTTACCTCACAATGCATTGAATGTGGACAATACCAGCTTTTTGACAAAACATGTTTTTGGGTTTTAAATGTGGCATTTATCGGATTTTGCAAATGAACTCTCCATATATGCAAGATAAATGACTAAAACATTCAGTTAGACCCTGTGGGAATGTTTTGTTCTTGAATTTGAATTAAATTTTAATTGACACTGAAAGTAGATTCAAAGAAACTCATATAAACACAGTAAGGTTTTATTGATTTATTGGCTGATTTATGCACCGGAGTAAATATGAACACCCAGAACTGTGATTCAGTAATTCCAATTTATCTTCTTAAGGGCCATATTAAACTGAATCTAACAGCTAAAAAACCTTTCAAAATATTAAATTATGACAATCAATTATTAGCTTAATAACATTAAAGTCTATGAGTTGCAAAACTTGTTGATGTTGTTGCCTTCTTTCTATTTCACACCATTTCACATATATAATAAAGACTGCAGTACAGTTTTATAAAGGCAAACCTTTAAAATTGAGCTTAAAAAAATGAGCTAGCAACCACCTAACAACACCAGCATCACAGATGTTTCTTTTCAGCAGGCAAGTACCATTTACATTCTTCTCTTGTAACAATAGCTGTACCTGTGTGTAACGAAAGCTGTGCTAATGCTTTACTTTAAGTTTTACTTTACTAAAATCAAGCTTAAGAACTTTGAGACGTGTTGGTCTCCCATCTTCCACTTCCTTTTCCAAAACTGTTAACGTGGACTGTGGTGGAGATCTGGACTAGTAAACACCCACCTTTGACTCAAAAGGTATTAAAGGTATAGTAACTACAGCTATAACTTGGTGTGGAAATAACTATAGTTTTGCCTCCTAAAATCAAGAACTACAGAACCTGTTGGTGTAATACACATTGTCTTCTTCCTATTCCAGAGCTGTTCACCAGGAACGTACAGCACTGGCCTTGGGTGAAGTGTGTCGAGACCATTTGAGAGAGAGAGAGACTAACAGAATAAAGTGGAACGGCCTCTTGAAGGGCTCGGCTTCTTTTTACAGACAGATGGAGCAGAAAGTGAGAGAGAGGACACCTGCTGGTCCACAGCGCTACCCCCCTCCTGCTTCTCCTTTTCTCTACCTCTTTTTCTCACTCCCGCATTAGAATTCAGCATCTCTTCTGCCTCGTCTGAGTGAGTGGGTTACTGAAGCGTGTCACAGTAAGAACCAGTGAATGATAATGAACCGAACGTGTGCGAGAGGGAGGGGAAGAGGGAGGAGATCCGAGAGGATTCCTGTAAGCCGGCTCTCTTCTTGAATCGCGGATAGGGAAAGAAAGAAAGTGAGCGCGAGAGAGGACGAACGAGGTTGTTGACTGAATCACCACCACCTCCGCCACTTCACCACTCCTTTCTCTTGGCACGGGGGAGTGAGTGTGGGACGGGACGCCCCACACTGTTCCCTCTCCCCCATTGCCTTCCTCCACCAGCAGACCTACTTCTCCGAATGAATTCATTCATCTTCTTCCCTCCTTTTGTCATTTTCATGTCAACCTCCCTCCGCTTTATTATGATTATTTTATTTTCTCTCCTTCTCTCCCCCCTTGTTCTCCTTTCCAAGCTCTCCCACACATCGCTATCCCACTCGTTTTGTCACGGCCAAGGAAAAGAAAATGATCGGCCGGCAAGCCGCGAGAGCAAAAGAGGAACAACGGTACGAGGAGAGCTCCGTCCGGACAGGGAGCTCAAAGCAGCGAGAAGCCGGTCCCCTCCTGATGGATTATCCCGAGCGAAGAACTCGGAACGCCAGAGAGAAAAGAAAAGAGCCGCGCTGAAAACCTGAGGGGGGGACGATTGTTCTTGTTCTTTTCTAACATTCAGATAGTTCTCAACTCGTTCTGCGTTGTTTAATTCGATCTCTTGTTTCTCGCTCGCGTCTCCGAACCCCCTTCCCACCCTTTCTCGTCTCTGATTTGGGACGTTTTGGCTGCTCATTGTGAAGAATTCTTGGGACTGTGCTCTGAAAAGCACTTTTCAATCTAATTAATTCCTTTCTGAGCCGAGACTCGAAAAGAAGCCTTTTTTTCCCTCTTGGTCTCCCTCCTTTTGAGACCTAAATAATTGGAGCTGTGGACTCCACTGTAACCGTGCCACAGGAGCTACCAATCCGGACACAACACCTGGTGCAGTGTTTGCCAGAGGAGCCATTTTCCCCCCTTCTTCCAAATCACTTTATTATCTCTAGGAGGGGGGCACAACCACCCAAGCCTAGGGCCTTAGTGATGATCCGGATATGCTGAAGAAGAAATTGAGAAAGAGAGACCTCCAAGGAGATGAAAGCCAAAGCGAACTCAGTCTTTGAGCCTAAATCCGAGATCTTAATGAACCTTGTACAATGAGAGACCGTTCTGATCTTGAGACACTTGACAGTCTTGGGGATCTGCTCAAGACCTACAAAACCAGCTAGAATGGATGAACTATCATCTCCTCCCTCTTAAGTCAAATTTGAAGGAAAAAAAGCAGGTGTACCACAAATTGGCCTTTTGCACTCACTTCCGAGGCTCTGAAGAAACTTGGACAAGACTGGGAATCCTTTCTTGCAATGTATTGTACTTTTTTTCCCTAGCCTTTTCTTTGCCTCCGCCCCCCTCTTTCTACGTGAAGTCATTCACTGGGGCACTTTCGCTCCCCCCTTCCTCCTTTCGGTAGCTGAAAGCCGTTGATCGCTAATCCACGGCCGTTTCATCAGATTCTTGCGCTGATTTTTACATTGATTGGCCGTCTACTTCAGAACCTCTCTGGCTCCCTCCTCTTGCTCTTTCACTCTCCTTCATCCACTTCTCACTCTCATCCCCCTCCCTTCTTCTCTCTCTCTCTCTCTCTCTCTCTCTCACCCTGCCTCATTGTCTCTGTGTGCGGCAACAGTGCTGCTGGAAGCCAGTCCTTTTCACTGCTCGCCAGACAGAGGAAGGCAGAGGTGAGTCCCATCAAACGCCGTTGCCCACCCTGTCTCTGACATCGCTCACTGAATGTAAATGTCCATCATTGTGTTCATTTACTTGTACTCAAAGTCTGTGTTGCTGTCTGACACATGTGTGATTTTTGTGTTTTTCCTCATTGTTTTAGAGGTGTGTATGAATACGCTGGTGTGTGGTGGTTGGCTCCTGGCAGGTGTTTTTGGTGGTCAGATGCAGTTTTGGGCTGGTTGCTAGAGTGTGTGTGTCTGATTGGGATGCGTTGCCGCTCTTGGAGCGTTGCCGTGGTTGCCTTATCTCCAAGTTCAGCGTGCAAAGAGCCTTCAGGCTCCAAAATGCAATGCAGAATGAGAGAATCACTGACCGGTGCCTCAGCTTTATGTTTTAGAAAGTGCTGCTGTATATGCACTCTTGCTTAGCCACAGGACTCACATTAATAAACGCATTCATATTAATATTTAAATAAAAACTTATATCTCTCATTCTGAAATACATTGTCAGAAAACATGTATCTCACTATGGCAAATTTAGGTGTATCCCCAGGGCTGGACAGAAATAGATCCCAAGCTAAATCAGGACAAGCACCAAGACTACATGGAAAAAAGGTGTTACGCACGAACAAGCGTAAAAACAAACTGATTTAAAATACAGTGTTTTAATGGCAACAAGGAAAAAAAGACTGAAATTGCACAGGTTTTGTGTGTTTTAGCGTATTTTACCGCCGTTTCTCCATTTGTCCCATAAAAAGCTGTTCCCTCAGTATCACCTCATCCCTAAATCGGATCACACACATATTGCACCAATACCGTCATCTCTTATTGGATGCAAATATCTGCTATTGTAAATACTTTATATACAGTGTACAGTGTGTATATGCATGTGTATGTATATATACTTACGTGTGTGTGTGTATATATATTACTTTTGTTCAGTATGTATTGGTTACAGTCTTGATACTGTTTTCTGTTTTTTACCATCACATTAAAACCTCTTTGTTCTACAGATTGCTATAGAGACCTTGGTCTAGCATTTTTGCTTTCAGGTTGTTTGGTTTACACTAGGGTTTCTTGCGACCGCTTAGATGACTTAAGTTTATCTTCATTTGCTGCATGGGCGCAGATACAAAAGAATGACATGTTTCCTTATTACTCCTCAAAAAAATGTCAGCAAATGTAGCTTAAGCTCATATAAGACAACAAGTGGAACCGTAGACAGTCGTGTAGAGTCAAAGACATCGTAAAGTGGATTTTTCACAGCTAAACAGGATTCCCTCTGCATTCAGGGTTTCCCTGCCGCTTCGAGATGGAAAGTATAATGTGTCTGTGTGTGTGTTTGAGCGAAGGGAAGGGGAGGGGAGTCGGACACACATGCTGCGAGAGACGATTGACAGTAGCTAAATTGGTTCAGACACATTACGGTTGGATCTATCCTTTCTATGCAGCGGGGACGGACACCTACGGAGGCTACGATATATGTTGTCGTCTCAAAAGCAGCAGGTCTTCTGAATCCTGTCCTCTCGTGAGAATGCCTGTCTGCATGAACAAAGGGGTCCAAAAGGTTGAGGGATAGTTGTACGCACCCTACGTGACACAAAATACAATCCAGCAGTAACAATAGCCAGTCCGTAGTAAAAAAATGTGATTTCTGTGTTAAAAATACCAAGAGTGGCAGAATGGAAGCACGGAAGCGACAGGGTCTGGCGGTCTCACTGAGATGCCGGTGTCCAGAGATGGCAATTCCTCCACACCTCCACACTCAGATGCTTAAGATGACACCCCTGACAGCCCCGCTGTCAGTATCAGACTCTGCCAAAAGATTATCATCCGCCTCGAACAATGTCTCCGAGTCCTCTATTGTCCCTTCCACAACTCTCCAGCTGCACTCGCTTGGTTTCCTACACTGGTTTTCCAGGGAACTCAGTGACCCTAAGGACAGGTTTTAAGATGCTGCCCAAGTCTTAGACATGTAAACTTGAATTCAGAGTACATCTGCTTAATTCGATATGGCTTGCAAGTAATCACCCTTTTGTGATTATTTTTGTGATTTTGGAGGGTAGAAATCGTAATTTGCTGCTACTAAAGTGTAAATGATTGCTAAACATGGGTTTGAAATGCAGTTTTGGTTCTCATAGGCAATTAACCATTACGTCATTTTTGTAGCCTGTTGCTGTGGGCGTGACTCTTTGAGATGGGTGGCGTGACTTTTGCCGCCCCCCATCCAATCGCTGTTTACACCTCCTCTGCCCAGCTGCATATTCAGGGCGTGGCACATTCTCTCTGACAGCCGTCATTCTGTCTGTTTTGTGATTCAGCTTTCGAGTCGAAGAAGTTAAAAATGTAGTTTACCAAAAAACAAGTTTTCTGATCATTTTACTCAACCCACTTGCGTCATTCCAATTTTTTGACACAAAATATCAAATTAGCTTTTTTTTATGTAGAAGTCAAACCGATTTGGACTAAAGTGAGAATTTTCATTTTGGGGTGAACTGCGCCTTTCAAAATATAATTTTTCCAAAGTAATAAATACCAGTCATTGATTTATCCTGATTTTACATTTAAAATATAGTTGTGGCGCCCCCTGGTTATGTCTTAAGCTCGTTTCATTTGTTTATTCTTTTATTATTTTTTATCAGATGAGCATGATGTGATTGTATTTTTGAGAGGGGATTCCAACGTAGTGCATAGCAGCTGCCAATCTCATATCGAAAAAGAGGTGGAGAGTTGAGCATCCTACGTTTGAATGATGAGAGCTCTCCAGCATACAGAAGCGTGGTCATACTGAGGCCCATTCACTCCCTAACATTCCCTGGCTCTTACTCATTTTCTGGGAAGAGGGGCGCGTCACCCACCAGCCCTCCTTTCGACGCCTCCCTCCCCCGTTTTTATTTATCCATTCTCTCATTTTGCCGGTAATGACTCTCTCCCGTCAATTAGGCTAACCCGTTGCCAACGTTCCTGAGGTGAATGAATACATGATGATGCCTCCCCTGCCGGTCCCCTATTCCTGGGAGGTGCGAAGAAAAAAATCTGCGATCTTGCAGGGGAAGGCATTTGCCAGAGATAAAGCTAATTTAATCCGATGAAATGTGACATTTGGCGGCGGACGCTCCCACTCGGCCAGAGTGCAGGTGCTGCATCAAGATTAATGAATCGCCAACAGCCCATCCATTCGCACAGAGAGAGAGAGAGAGAGAGAGAGAGAGAGAAACAGAGGGTGCAGGGGGTAGGGCCGGCAAGAATGACTGAGATGGAGTGAAAGAGAAAGGGAAACAGAGAAAGAATCGTTGAATGCGATAGAGGACAGCGGTTGGTGGGAGGTCAGGTACTCTGTGAAAGGAGGGCGTTGAGCTGCGTGCTGTGTTTTGTCACTGGGGACCTGCTGCGAGAGATTGAGAAGGCGGCTACCTTGATTAGAAGTGAGAGTTCTTGCTCCCCATCTATCTTTTTTTCATCTTTCTGTTCCTCCTCTTCATTCCGCAAGCCCACTGCTGTTCCGATCCGACTTGTATAAGAGGCCGTGGCTTGTTTATGCGCACATATGCGTGAGTATGTTTACTTGCGTAGTTAGCGGTGCCCACGGTTGGTGGGGAATTTCCTCGCGTGAAGCTCGCACCGCTGCCAAATGAAGCAGATTGGCACTTTCGACTCATGCCAGAGAATAATAAATACTTACTGCCTCTCACAATTACTTCTACTCGGAATTTCATTAGAAAATCAGGCATATTAGCTCTAAACTATTAGCTTTTCAAGTCAACATTGCAATTATGAAGTGCCTGCCTTCTGCTAGCTGTAATAAAAGCATTTTTAAGTAATTGTACAAATACACTTTTGTATAGACTATTTAAAAATACACTATTAATCATATATATATATATATATATATATATATATATATATATATATATATATATATATATATATATATATATATAATATATATATACAGAGAGAGAGAGAGAGAGAGAGAGAGAGAGAGAGAGTTAGACACACAAAGTAATTGGGTAAATAAAATGTAATTTGCCATTCTGATCCAATTAGAATATACTTAACTAGACACTCTATGTTTTGCAATGACAACTTCTTAAGCCTTTGGTCCCATTATAGACAGGTAGCAGGTGAGAGGGCCTTCGGATTCCCCTTCCATCTTGTTTCGATATCACCTTGACCTTCCTGTCTCCTAACTGGGAGGGTGACAGGATGTCCTCATTAGAGGAGGAAAAGAGGGCGTTCTGCATTCACCAGGGGACTTGATTACCATATAAAGTGACAGTGTACAAAAACAAAACGGTAATATGCTGTTGGAATCTCAACTTTTGACCTTGATGAGAGATACTTTCCTGCGAACTGGCTACATATTAGCTTGATGCTGAATTATAGTTCCCAAGAGCCATCTGTATCCACCGAACCGGTAACAGTATCTTTTTCCTATGCAAATAGAGCATTTGTGCGGAAATGATAACCAGAGGAGCTACAAAACCTGCTGTTTGCAGGAAACTGCGCCTCCTCTGCAATCACCAAATGTTTTTCTCAGTGTTTCTGTATGTTTCCTGCATATTTATCTATATGGTCTTGAGATACTGCATTGCATTGCATCATAGTGACCGCTAGCGTTAAATCCAGACAAACTGCTCAAATCCATGCCAGCACTAGATCTATAACACATATATAGGGTAATAGACAATGAGCCAGTATAATATTAACTTAATAACAAAATAATCCACCAAAAAATGAATATGAACTATTGATTTAAGTTTAAGAGAGCCACTAGGGTGCTGGTTTCTTGGAACAATGTTCCTGTTCGCAACGTCTGACTGTAGAATTCCATGAATGGCCAATCAGAATCAATACTTCCAAACAGCCATGCATGATCAGAAATATCTCTAAATCAGATTCTCTTAAGAATACAGGCCTTCTTTTATACTTACCTCCCCCTCACTGACATCCGTTTCGGCTTCACCAGTCATGTAGTGAAACTCTGAATCTGTGGCATCTCTGTAAAAGCATTGTGACCTTTTCTTACCTGGTTACGCTGCTTGGTTTTGTACCTGGTTACTTGAAGATAATCCTCTGCGAGCAAAGCACAACATCACTTACCCACACAGCACTGTTTTTATTTAAGAGCGATCAGATCTAGCATCTCAGATGGTCTCTACAGGAGGCCGAAATAGGCTTTTCCTCCTTTTGAGTTCCTCATTCCAATCGGCCGCTTGAATTTCTGCCTTTGAATGAGCTCTCTGCAGAGAGCTTTACTATGTGGGCCAGGATCTTTCCATATGATTAGTGAGCCTGATAAATGAGACTGTATAATTATGTTGTGACTATTAAGGAGTAGCGGTTAAGCCGTTCTATAAGAAGTGTGTATATAATTACATGCCGTTTTATCAATAGGGTTGTGAGCATCTCAAAAGAGCTCATGCTGAAGGCAGCTGCTCTGTAGTGCTGGGCAGCACAAAGACCAAACAGAGAGTCCTCTCTTTCTCTCTCTCTCTCTCTCTCTCTCTCTCGTATCTCTCTTTCATATCCCCGCTCTGCTTAATCCTGTGAAAGATCAATTTGCTATATCCTAGTGCTGCTTAGCAAGGTTATAGCGGCCTAGCAGTTTTGAGATTTTGGCTGCTGACACAACTGTTGTGGGTTCTGATATTGAAAATAATCAACAGTAATACTGAGTATATATTCCATAATAATTTTAAATTTAGTTGTAATTTATTTGGTCATTAAATTTTTTAGATATTATGGTCATTTTTTAGGTTTTCACACCTGACTCTTGTGAAATGCTTTGATAATATCAGTGACAAAAAAAATTATTAACTATATTTTCGCAAACTAAGTCAGCCATTTTTTTTCAAAGTCACATCAAAAAAAAATTATGTTTATGGTTGTTAAGAATTATTTTTCTCTTAACTATCCATCTCAATCATTTTATATATATATATATATATATATATATATATATATATATATATATATATATATATATATATATATATATTCCTCAATATATATTCTTCTATACACATTCTTGAAATCATAAAAAAGAACATATTACATTATTAGAAGAATATATAAATCAAGATTCATTCTCTATTGCATTTTGAGGTAGACATTAAACTGCAGGATGCCAAAGCAGAATTATAGTGCTAGTATAAATAAGCTGCCTGAGTAAAATGTGTGTGCGTGTGTGTGCGTGCGTGCTAAACAAGTACCAAAAAAAACCCCTGCAACAAAAGCCCTGAACATTTACTTCAAGAGGTTCTGAATTTCTATTGTCTTCCTCTAGAGGGAGCTGTTGCGTTCGGTCATTATATAGCAACGTAAAATACAGTTTTGTGTTTTTAAGGTCATATCTGAAAGAGGACATCGCACCCTGTGGCTTCTTATTTGCTGCCACTTCATTGACTTAACCCAGATGGACAGGTAGCCCTCGTTTACAATGCTAGTTTTGACCAGCGGTGGCCTTAACAAAGAGCTGTTTGGTTGTGCTCTCCTCCTCTAGAAAAAAGGGAAGGGGAAAAAAGAAGGAAGGGTAAAAAAAAACTGCGCTGTAAGTGTCTTGAATGGAGGCTTTGTTACAGGGGCCAGGACCCAGCATGAGAGGGCTGAGGGCAGTGATGGATAGTAATACCTGGCCCCCCTGGTGCCTCAAATGCCTCAGTGAGATACCACCTCCACAAACACTGCCTCTGTCCGGCTCTCGTCCCGCTTTCCCTGCCCAGCTTTTTGTGCTTGAACAACCAAAGCTTTTTTCCTACCTTCACCCCCCCCCGTTCCCGTCTTCCATTTTTCACACAAGACCAGAGGGAGGGGTTGGCCAGCTGTCCGTACTCACCTGTGGACGGTGAGCTGGAGATTTGGGAGGAAACAGGAGAGCAAAGTGTTGCGTTTTCTTAGAAAACCCTGATTTAGAGAGGTTTTTGTGTAGTTTCATGGAGACTAGTGGAGGAGAGGATGTGTGGCCCACAGGATCAACCAAGATTCACTGCTAAAGGAAAGGTCTGTTGTTCTCCCTTCGATAGAGTTTTTGTTGCTTAAAATGCGAATGAGTTTCTGGAGTGAGCTTTTCAGTTTGATTAAAAGAACTGATTTTGATTTAGTCGAAGTAAATCATCATTTTTGAACTTCTGTGTTTTGATTGTGTGAATGTTTTTTTTCCTCAATGTTTTGTATTTATTTATCTTTTGATCATTTATTCTGAAAGCCACTAAAGTGTATATTCTCATCAATAATATACTCTAATTTTGTTCTAGAGTTAAGGTACGAGTGGTAGCTGTTGTTGGTGAGATGTTAGTGCTATTCCAGGAGACAAGATCCCTGTGCTGCAGATATAAGCAGCCTGTGGATTCCCAAATGCTTTTATCCCTGCCTATTTTGTACAAAGATGAATTCAAAAGCTTGTCGACTGAATTTCCAGAGTTGTCTTAACCTTAATACACACTCAGAGGAAGGGAACTTACCGCCTCAGTGCACTTGCAAACACTGGCTTTTCATTATAACTTTTCTTTGTTTTTCAGTTTTTTATTTTTTTTTATTTTTATGGGGGGATGGGGTGTATGACTCACTTCTCCTCTCCCCTTTCCCTTGTCTTCCTTTCCATCGGTCTTTCTTTTTTCCGACAGTTTTGAGACAGATCTGCGCCACTGATCAATGGCGCTCTGCCTCACTTTTTACCAGACACTTTCTTCTTTCTCAGGGTGCTTTTCTGGCTGCCGTCCATTTCATTCTTCACCGGCCAAATAGATCTGCGGAAGGAGAGAGATTGACTTCTTTTTGTTTGCTTGTTCGTTCCCCCTCATTGCGTTTTGAAAGGACTGACGCACACGAGACAAAACCAATCAATTGCCCTCTCTGTGGATCTTTTTCGAAACGACCGATAACCTGATCGAAACATGATGTTGTTCACGCCGGAATTTGATCAGTGGCTAGAAAGAGGGTAATAAAATTTATCACGGCCGACCCATAACTGTATATCACATCGCTCCCGCGTGCCCTTTAGCCCGTGTTCCCGGCGAGACGGAGAGCTCTGAGATGAGATGGATGGCTTTAAATTGTAGAGAAAGACAATGGTAATAGGCTTGTGGTCAAACTTTGTTTCTCTGTTGACCGTTAGGATTAGCTGTCAGATTTGGTCCCTCACGTCCACGGCTGGAAAACCATGGCTTATCTTTTCTGTCTTCCCGGGAAATAAATAAATAAGACTACTGTCTGTTGCCACAGAGATCTTGATAATGGCACAAATCAGCTTAGAATCCCCTTCTGCACAAACCTATCTCCCCCAGGATGTTGAAGGCAGGGAAGGACTTAAATCTGTTTTTCCCCCCTCTTCTTTTCATTCTGTCATTCTGTGGAGCTCACAAAGTCAGAAGGAACTCCCGTGTTGAATAGGAAGTGAGGATTAAGCTGTTCCTCCAACAAATAACCAATCTATCATATTCCCTACTCTATCTACGTATCTGTCTCTCTGTATATCTATCTATATTACCAAAATCAAAGGTCCGGGGGCAGTAAGTATTTGAGTCTCTTGTGCTCACCAAGGCTGCATTTATTTAATCAAACGCATTAGTATTGTGAAATATAGTTGCAATTTAAAATAGCTGTTTTCTGTTTTAAAATGTAATTCATTTCTGTGAAGCAAAGCTGAATTTTTCGCATCATTACCCCCATCTTCAGTGTCACGATCCGCAAGAAATCATTCTAATATGCAGAGTTGATGCGCAAGAAACATTTAGTATCAGCAGTGCTTCTTAAACTGTTTTTGTAAACCATGATTTCAGAATTCTTAAATGAATAGAAAGCCTTTATTTAAAATTGCTTTTTTTAATTTAATTGTCTTTGCTACCAATTTAAAGCATCCTTGATAAAGAAAAGTATTAATTAAAAAAAATATATAATTTATAATTTATTTCCTTTTTTTCACTGGCTTCAGCAAGTTCCTCTTTTGTTTTAACCTCTCTAGTCATCCGATTCCAATTAGCAGCACCCATTTTTTAATGATCCAATCAGTTCCTCATAAATAAATCAAGCCCCGCCCCCCATTCTTTCTCTAATGTTCTATTTAATGTTCTGAGTCACAGAAACTAGGTCTAATTCAACGGTACTTAAGCCTTATGAAAAGCTAAAACAAGGTCATTGTGCTTTAGAAGCAAACAAGAAGGCAGTAATGAAATGCTGATGCTTGTTGCTAGCGGTGCACTATGTTGAATCATTCCAGTTAGGTTAATAATTCATTATAGGATTTATATTTTTTGCCTCACAAGTAGTATTTTCAACTTCCCTTAAAAATGAGGTGAAAACAAAGCCAATTTGAACAGAATATTAAAATTCTGCAAAGGCCCGTGAAGCAGTTCTAGCTTAGCTCATTCGCAAGTCTGTCATGAAATAAAACTCCCCCTGAGGGGTTGACATTCAGAGAGTCACTTACTCCAAGGAGCAGATATCAGGTTCACTCTTCATGTTTTGTGGCTGGTGCTTGTGGTCTTACTGTCAGCGCTTCGGCCCGTGGTTTTATCTGACGCCGCCACATCTAGCTAAACCCACATTGGAGTTCCTCTCCACGGTAGACTGATGCTGAGGGATCGTGGGACCACTGGTCCATTCAGCCGGCTTGTCAGTGCCACACAGAGAGTGATTGAGAGTCTCTCCGGAGGGCTGCTGAGGTGGGGAAGCGTAGGTCGGGAAGGAAGGAAGGAAGGATGATGGGATGGCTGAAGTGTCTTGGCTGTCTCACTTGGTCACTGCTGTGTTTTATGGCTTTCTATTCCTATGTGATTTTCTTCTGCCATGTCACATAGGGTTCAAAGCCATTGGGTACAGAGTGGAAGCTCAACTGAAAGACTGAGGACCACCTGAGAAGTTTTGAACCATCCTAGCAATCTTAATTGAAAGTTTCTGTAAGGTGTTTTCATTTAACACCGTGTCCTAATCAAGCAATCTTTTTTTTGATTCAATGCACATTTTTAAAATAACTTATTTCAGCTAATTTAACTTTTCCAAACCACGATATACCTCTGTTTTCATGATCCCTTCAGTTCCCCAAGACAAAAGGAAGTCCTGCTCATCACTTTTCTCATTAAATATCTTATTTCACTCATCAAATTAAAGAATTGCATAAAGCCAAAAATGGCATTTCATGTAGATTTTTTCAGAAAAATGGCATTTCAAAGCTAAAATTGTGTGAAACAACTGCAGGCAGTCAAGGTTGTGCATCATTTGTTTGTTTCTAAATACAATTCCTGAATTTGAATTGAGGTAGCAAACAAGCACTACAAATGAAATTCAAAATATAATAAAAAAAAAAGTTACTTTTAACAAGAAAAACTGAACGTTTTTTTTCAATGTTGGCTTGATCCAAATTTAAAACTTTTGGAATATGAAACTTAATTTCTCTGATTTCCAGTTGAAATACACTTCCTATCATTCAAAATTTCAATTTAACTTTCTTTGGGGTGTCGACAATTCAATTCAATTTCAAGTCAATCTATCAAATTTCGTAATTGAAGAGTTGCAACCCTTTAAAGTTTTGCTCAATGTTTAACATCTGAATACATTTGGAATTCTATCAAAAGGAAAAAATGTCATCAACCCATTGATTGTCTCTTAAAATATACAAAAAAAACATTCCTTTAATAGTCACTACACGAATACTGTATGTGAGCGTTTTCAAAATGAGATGAGTTAATATAGGCCGGCAATTTGATTGCAGCCATTAAAATGTCGCACATCGTAGCACCACCACAGCGCGTTTCCTTGTTCCACAGTGTTTTTTGTGGATCATTGTGCGTTACGTTTCACTTTTCTGCCAGTGCAAACCAGCACCTCAACTATCGTGAATCCATTTTCGTAATGAACTTAGCATTGAGTCCCGGAGTGCAGTCACGCTTGTGATGGGCTAATTAGATATGTAGCTGCGATGAATAGAAACATTTTTTCTTCTCGTTGACAACTATGACATTACAGCATTCAGGATGTGGCAAGCCTGCACAATACTGACAATAATCCGTGATTTTTTCCCTTTCTCTCTCGTTCTCGCTGTCACACACATACACACACAAGCTGTGCCCTTGGGCACTGTGTCTGTAGGCTTGCAAGCCCCCCGTTGCACTGTGGCTGGTTTTTGTTCCCGTGGCTGGCAGTTTTACTCGAGCGTCAAAAGCACAGCGCCAAACCGCCACAACCGTCTGCTGAGTCAGGCTGTTTTTAACGAAGCCTGCAGTATTTATCACCAGCTTCCCTCTCTTAATTAGACTCATTGGGAGCAGCGCGGGGAGAGTGAAATGTTAATGTTTTATTTCCTCCCAGGCGCGATATCACCTCTGCTTGTTATTGTGATCAGGGCAGGGGTGGCAGTGCTACCTGGGGGAATAACTGAAAGAAGAAGTGATTTGGACAAATAAAAATCCAGCAATGTTGGAACTGGGAGTTTTTTTTGTGTGTGTGCAGTGCAGTCAGACCGACTATCGCTGCTTCGCCGTACCACAAAGACCTGCCTAATTTGTCAGTGCGTGAGTCCTCAACTGTCAGATAAAAGCTTTCTCTGGGTTTTTCCATGCTAAGTTCGTCCACTGCTGCATCTTTGTCCAGCTTTGTTGTAGCTACACAGCTGCACCTGACACAAAATAATGACAATAATAACACTTATCGACTGCAAACTCAGCAACTGCCGCTTTTCCACTCAATTCTCAAACCGCTAAGAGTGCCACTCAAGTGCCGTGTGCATAGACACTCTCCCAGAAGCCCTGTCGAACTGACCTCGATTCGAAAATAATCACAGACACGCCACATTTACTTGGACCTTAGCCTTGAACTGAACTCAATGAGGAACGCTCAGTTTTGGGTCCAAAAATCTGAGCATTTCAAATCAGTTTTTTCAAATCTGTAGGTGACCGAAGATGGAGTCGTGAAGGATACAACAACGTCTATTCTTATATAAACTATATATAAGGGGTATGGAAATTGTTCTTTTATGTAACTTTCCTTAAGAAAATTCAGCCATCATGCACAGTTATGCAACAAACAACACATCAAGTTTAGACTTAAGAATATTTTGTACTTGATTTAGCTTCGGATAAATGGCGGATTTACTCACATTTTACTTTTTGGTAATTTTTGCTTTTGGTACCATTGCATCATAATGCACGTAACGCGTCATAATGTGACAAAATGCCAAATACAGTAGCCTAGATGAAATTTAAGCAGAACTTTTATATATTGCATTTATCAGTTTACTTTTTTTATTTTTATTTCTCTTTTACTAATGATGTTGTGCAAGTGCGACAAATTACATACTAATTTTATGATCAAAGTGTCTTTTTTTTAAGAACAATTGCGTTTTATAAATGAGGCCCTGGTTAATTTTGGGTGGTCAAAATCTTTTCCTCCCAATCTCGTTCGATTTGGCATCATTGCAGAGTGTCTGACTAATTCATGAGTTGTTTGACTTAACCAGGGACCCTCAGGAGTGCAAATGCAAGGCTGTGTTTTCTAGAACGGGGGTGCTTGTGGTTTAGTGGCTTTGAGGTGCTTACACGTGTAGTCCTCATCACTGGAGTGCCCTCAACCATTAGTGGCAAGTACCCTAATGGAACCGTGGGGACCATCCACGGTTCTGCAAAGTCAAATTCATTCAGCGTAGTCCAACCCAGACATACTGCTTTACTGTCCATGTCCTGCTGCAAATTTTTACACACGCTGACTAATTTCCCAGCAAATGGATACGCACAATTCTTACCGAGGGGGGTAAATGAACACGCCGCATTCACGTATTCACATGCACGTGTGCGGTGCTTGACCTTCCCGCTTCCGTAAGGCTTAAGACTCAAGATTTCAGACATCTCAATTCCCAGAGCGAAAGCCGCACTTGAGTTAATTGCAGTCTGCACAGGATATGATAGCTGCGATTTTGCCCTGTCCTCTCACAGGAAGCTCATCAGCGCGTGAGCCGCTCGGCTCAGCCAGCCGAGTCCGAAATGCATTCAGCATGTAATCTCCTCTCTGCAGAACACAAGCAAACCTACAGCCTGAAACAATGCAGTGCAGATAACGCGGCAGTCACGCTGAGATGCTGCTTTAGCGCGTTTTGCCTGTATTATGGCCCTTCAGAATTACGTTATTGAACTTCATAATTGAGAGACTCTTGCATTTCCAGCGCATGACGTCCAGCGTTTAACAAGCTTTGTTGATAGAGAATAAAGCGGCAAATTCACTAAACTCTTCTTATTCACCAACCATTTGCAATCCAGTTTAACCGCTCGCTATCTGTTCTAGTACAGAACTGTGCCATTTTACAGTATTTAAATGAAGTGACTGTCAATATTTTAGTGTACTTTCTATGTAAATTATATTTATTACATATCATGCTATTTATTTACATTTACACATTTTGCAGACACCTTAAATTGTATAGTTCTTAGTTTATTAGTTGATTATTCGATTTCTTGGAAATCGAAGCCATGGCTTTGACGTTGCTAGCACCATGCTCTACTGTTGAAAAGTCTTTCAAAATATACATAAACCTCTCCTCTTATACATCCTGTTCATCATTTTAAGTCGTCAAAGTTGCATTCCATATTTTTATGTTTGCACTATTACCCGAGTTGCATTATTTTCTTTCACATTTTCTAGCATTGAGATTTGCCAGAATCCAAAATTCATCTTGACTGGTATCTATATTTCTCTTTCTCTCTTTCCATCTCCGCAGGTTTGTGCAGATCCAGAGATAAAGTAGGTAGACTATGCCTCAGTTCACCTTTGCATGCTTCTGCGGCCTTCATGGCCTCTGCGGAAGGAAAAAGAAGAAAAAGGAGCAAGAGGGACGACCCCAACAGGACTATGAAACTGAGGTTTGAGATGATGTCTGGACTGGGAAGATTCTCAAGGTTTCAGTAGCTTACAAAGGGAACCAGATGCAGGACGTGACCTCGATGTCGGCCCAGATGTCAGGGCTGAGAAACCGAGGCAATATCAGGACATGTTCATGATTTTAATGTATTTACTTGTAAGGCAATTCGTTTATTTTCCAGGTTTAAACACGGAAAGAACAATCAAAGTACAAAGGTGCAGGGACGTACTATTGCACTTTAAAAATCTAATTTTAAACATTTAAAAAATTTTATTTAAATTTAGAGGTCCCAAAAAGTATTTGTACACTTTTAAAAGTCATTACATTAGTTTGCTAAATTAAAAAAAGATTAATATATAGTTAGCGTGAGTTCATATTTTTACTAGAAAAAATTAAATAAATGTTATGTTTGTTCCGATAAAATCCTTTGTTTGCTTTATGCGCCTCGTTTTAATATTTTTAATAAATATAATAATATCAGATGTTGTTATCTAATGCATTAAAAGTGGCAACAAATACGTAAAAATAAGCAGTTTTGGGGCCGCTAAATGAATGTATAATCTATATTCTAGAGTATAGAATAGAATGTATATTCTATATTCTATTACGTGTATATTCCATAGGGTATTTTTTTGCAATCGTACGCCTCAACACACGCTGAATGTTGAATCTTAATTATTATTAACATTTTTAAATATTTACTTATTCAATGCAGATACGCCTGGAGGCAATAGAACACTTTCAGTCTGTCGATGCCAAAAATTCTCCCCAACATATTCAGACATATTATTATTATTATTATTATTACAGATTTATTTTGGTGAATGTACATTTTTGTGTTTCTTTTAGCAGCTTTAGAAGCAATGACTCACTGTAATTATAGTTTATGGTGGGAAATTGATTCTTTCAACAAATAACATTAACAGGGGTCTATAGCACCTAGATATGGTGCCTTTATCTTTACCAGTTTGCCTATTAAATGCCTCCAAGGTAATTAAGGACCCCTGGAGAGATGCAAGCGGTCCATTCTCAAATGCCGCCACGGTAAAGGATGGCTACCATCTGTCATTTCTCAATAACATTTCAAATCTGGCCCTGGGCATGTTTCACCTGACTTCCCCTCAATTATTGTGCGGAACTTGGAGACGACGCACCATGAATTTGAATGAAACGTCTGGGTGTCGTTTGTGTGTCCTAGGGAGAAGTGAGCCTGGAAAGTGTTCACGACACTACATCAAAGCATGTAATCAGCCAGAGAGAGGCTTATTCACGCTGTGAATTGGACCTTACCAATCATACCACACCAGAACCGTCTGGCACAGCCACGATAGTTGTGGCCGTGAAACGTTTTCCAATAAGAAAAAAAATGATTTGGCCGTCGCAGGTTGTTTCAGGTTGTTCACATGGACCGCCCCCCCTGAAGGCGCAGGCTTTGCTGTAGGGTGATAAATAGGAAGTTTATTTCCAGATACATTTCCGGCTCTATTTTTCCCCTCAAAGATTAATGTGGTTGCAGGAGTAATTCACCATGATTTACCGTGCAACACAAAAGTCGGCCTACAACCACAACGGGAGCCGTTTTCTCTAGCCAGCCTCCTCTGCCCAGCATAGATCCATAATTGTCACTATTTTTAGTACATTTATGCGCGTGTACCCCCAAGCCTGTGTGAATAACCGTCAGATCCACATTAATATATTCAATTAAAAAAAAAAAAAAAACTCACCATGGCAACCGGTCTCACCAAAACTTTGGCCTTTGGGTGTGAGGTTTGAATAGGTTTGAAAATAGCAGTAATTGTGGCGGTAAATGGCAGCCCTCATTAGCGGAGGTGATTATGCAGTTCGTGCACGCGCGGATGGGGCGACGCAATTAATCTTTCTCAACAGGAAGCAGTCCAGGATGACGGATGCCCTAAATCTGATGTCACCGAAACAAAAGGCGGAAAAAAGTCAGAGACTGAAACTTCGGGCTAATCGCCTTAAAGCAAAGGCTTATGAAAACAATTTTAGCTTAGCTTTGTTTTTATTACGGAGGGAATCTTTAATCAGCTTTCTCCCGTATTCATAACTTACGAACTCCGAGGCTGTATTTATGTCAGAAATGGCTTTAATTCTGATTGCGTTTTACTTTCTTTCGGATATTTGTTTTGACCCCCAGAGTCATGCTTAAAAAGCCGGTGAGTCGAATTTTTCACGTCCATTAAACGAACATCTCGAACGAGCTCAGGCCGAATCGATTTCGCAGAGGTGAATGTCTGTTTATCGCAGAGGATCTGCTCTGTCTGTGGGTGGACCTGGTTTAATGAGCAAGAGATTCAGATGACCTCAAATTATTATCTGCAGTCACGCTAATTGGCTGGCGTGTCTCTCACCCCCTCTGATAGCACCCTCTCACAAAATGCGCGTCGCAAGAAAAGTTTACTCCTGCAGATTTTGTCCGGTTTTGAAGAGGTTTTTCATTAACATTCAGTAGTTATGATCTTGTTTTTATAGATAAAAGCAGAAGGGAAAAGAGATGCGCACACCTAACGTATGGTGATGTTAAGAGAGGCAAAGGGAATAGTTCACCCAAAAATGATTCTTTTGTCTCAATAATTTCTTTATTCTGTAAAACACAAATGGAGAAATTTTGTTTTCCATACAACAAACATGGGGGGTTATTTTTACTCGCAACAATCAAGTTTAATTTGCACAATTTTCACTTGACCTTTTTAAAGGTTACATTCAAAGGCACCGTTTTTGAACAAATGCAAATGAGATACACATTTGAAAACAAAATGAAGACGGTTTTCTATCTTACTATACTGAACATATTTTTAGCGTTCATTTTAAAGAGATTCACCCAAAAATAAACATTTTTTTGTCGTTTACTCACCCTCATTTAATTTTAGACCTGTATGAGTTTCTTTCTTATGTTGAACACAAAAAAATATATTTTAAAGAACCAAACCCGTTCATGGAAATCAATAGGAATGATCAACTCTTTGATTACCAGCATTCTTAAAAATATCTTCTTTTATGTTCAACATAAGAAACTTATACAGGTTTGCAATGACATGTGGGTGATAAAGGTGACAAAATGTCCATTTTGGGTGAACTAAACCTTTAAGCATAAATAATATGAAAATAAGTGTGAGAGGGGAATCTAAGTGGCCTGTGCCAATTTGATATATAAATACAAGTTTTAAAACTTTACTTCTTGGAGTAAAAATTACAGTCCACCTTTGTTGTTGGGAAAACGTAACATTCTAACATCTCATTTTCTGTTTCACAGAATAAAAAATAATAATGCGAGGCTGGAATGACATGTTGGGTGAGTAAATGATGACAAAGTTTTCATTTCAGGCCATCTATTTCTTTATGGGCTTCTTTCTTTATTGAAGATGAGATCGCCATCGGGCCGAAACGAAGCGTCTCATGCTTCATTTCTCAACTACACCATGAAAAGTTTCACGTTCCTCCGAAGCAGACAGCGAGAAAGACTAAATGAGAGTCAAAGAGAGAGGTCATACACGTCGCTTCTTCTCGCTGATGGCGGCGGTCCCTCTTGGTGCTGACAGTTGGGATGTCTCCTCAGCATAATGAAAATTAAAGTGGGTTTCCTCCTCTTAAGTTACCCTAATTAGCCAATCGTCCGAACGGACAGGCAAGGCGATGGCAGTCTCTGGTAGAGAAGGGTGAGCAGGGAAAGTGAGATTGTGTAATTGCAAAGGTAATGGATTTTGTCAGGAGCACCTGTCAGGGCCCTGGTGAAAACAGACGCTGAAGCCAGAAAAGGGAATTGGAGTCAGGATGCCAGCGAGCAGAGCCTCCATCCAAGCCAACCTCACCTGATTGCCAATTTGTGCGAGTCTTCATACATCAAGCGGCTGGACACGTGCGTTAAGAGGCCCGGTGGGTGGCGCTTCCGCGGGCGAACCATTAAAGAATGTGTCAAAGTAAGAGGGCAGACCGGAGAGATTGAAGGATAAAACCCACAGACGTTTAATTCCCAATTTAATGTGTGAAAAATGAAAACGGAGCGCGCCACCGTACTAGATAGGGGCCAGACTGCACAGAGTTGACGAAACTAGACTTGGCAGCCTCATTGGTGAGAATACGACCAAATGAGGAAAAAAACCCAAAGCAAGAAGGTAGAGAAGCACCAAATGAACAGCCTGGGCGACCGCCGTCTCCCTCATGTGAATATGGCCCGGTAATAGGAAATGGAAATGTTCTTTAGACGAAGTGCTGTTGGCATGTGCTTTAAACATTCGTTTTTTTCAGAAAAAGCCGTCGGCTTTGTGAATGCTGTCAGACCTTCCAGAGCAGCTTCAAATAGAAGTCAAGTATATAATTCATTTGGTGCAGAAGATCACATATCCACTCGAAAACGCTTCGTACTTTGAAATAAACAGGGTTGTGGGAATGAAGAATCAATTTGAACACCTTCTGCTGTCGAAACTACCATCAGGGTCTGAAGTGCGGCTTATTTGTGCAAATTGTTGTTTGAAAACAGGCTGTTTTAAATAGTTTGGAATATATTGAGAATAGCGAGTTGATGCAAACACACTGATGAAGAATTCAGACATCAGAAATGAAAGATGTGATTCCAGAGCAGTTTTAAAGGAGACTGTATCAACATTATAATGAGACAAGCTATCCCTAATGACAATTCACCATGGTAACCATAGTTTTCACCAAAATACCATAGTTGCTATTGCAGTCGTCACTGCAATAAACTGTGCCAACCACTTTTTATTAGTTCTTCATACTATTTTACTGAAATACAGTATCATCAATATTCCCAGTTGATGATACCAGTCTTTTTATATTTTTCAGCTCTCCTCTACGAATGCATGACTCTGGTATATTACCACTTTTGTGATCACAAAGTCCCGTATCACATTTTTACTAATTAAAAATCCTGTTTCACTCTGAAATGCACCTTAGTATGGAAGTAAAATGGGCTGTGAAAGGAAAACCCTTATATATTCTGATTTTAAAGTCGTAATTTAGGATGAAGCGACAGGATCGCACTTGTATTCTAGCCCAAAGATCTATGAAACTAAAGGATAATCTAGTATTCTAGTACGCTACTGCTCAATAAATGAATACATATGCACATCAAATATATACGGAAAGGGTCAGTAAAGACATTTATAATCTCAAATAAGTGCAGTTTTTGGAACTTTACATTTATTATCCTTATTTTAACATTGATGGTAATAATAAATATTTCTTGAGCAACAAATCAGCATATTACAATGATTTCTAGAGGATAGATTTCTAAAGGATCTCGGTTAGCAGGTGAAACCTTAAACCCAAACTTTAGAACGGCAGACTGAGAAAAAGTCATTCTATTTGCTTTTAAATGCATCGGGCAAGTTCAGAATAAAGTTCTCGCCAGCAAAAATATCCATTCTGGGTTTCACGCTGATAGTTAATCTTAATCAGCTTTCCATGAGTTAATCAATTACACCTCCCCCGAAATTCTGTCTATCTTCCCCCTCCTCATCATACTGGAGGAGGGAGCTTAGATGAACACTGATTGCGGTGAGAATAGCCCTTTCACTTCTTCCGCGGAATGTGAGACGGCTGCCGAGTTTCCCCAGACCCGTTTAATTCGAGGTTGCGGGAGACAAACAATCGTTCATTTGTCTTCATTAATGTGCCTTTCTCTCGACAGCTCACAGCACGGACAATGGAAAATATCTGTATTATAATCCATCTTCTCATTCCCACAATGCCTCTTGCTCTTTGCGCAATGAGGTACGCCCTATTGATCTGTTTGTTGTCTTTTTCATTAGCGCGTCGCATTTGCTCTTTAGAGCGTGTGTGCAACCATCGCGCATAATGATTCCATTTATATCGTTTCGTTTCGATAAAGAGCCATTTTTCTGGGAACGGAGGCACTTTTGTCTCCACCGCTGGCTTCCACATACAAACGGAGCCGCGAGCCTTATGTTTTTCTTTTGTGTAGATTGACTCGCACACCCTTTCAGCAGCTTTTGTGTGTTTCGTCTCATTTGGGAGATTTGATGAAGCAGCTTAGCGTTCTTCCTTGCTCCCTCTCTCTGGCTGTCTTTGGCATTATCTTCCTCCGCCCGAATCAGCAGCCGTGGCAGGCGCTATGCCGCTGTAAGTTCCTCACTTTGTTCCAGGCACAAAGTTATATTATTCATTTGAGTGAATCGCGCAGGCAGCGAGCTCTGGCGTGCTGTCAGGAGGGGTGTGAAGGGAAAGCAAGACTAGGTGGTACGAGCTGTTCCTAGCGCTCCAAAAAATACACATATAACCGAACAGGTACGACGCGACGCAAAGACGAACGCGGTCCACGTTTACTGTGCGAGGCCCTTTCCGCTCACCTTGTGCTCTTCGTCAGGCAGCTTCCTTCTCTTCAGCCGAGCTGGTGGCGCTTGTGTTGATTTAAACTGCTTGTACGTGCGCTCGTGTCTGTTCCACAAGCTAGTGAGATGCCTCGCTGTCGTCTTAGATTGGCAGCAACAGCTTGAGATACGTTTACTGTACCAGTTGAGTAGAAGTGGATGCCATTCAAACAAGTGTTTTGTAAACACCAGCACTAACAAAATATTTTAAATAAGCTTAAGACAGCATCCCAACAATCATGGAACCTCAGGAATAACTGATTTGGAACAAATCATTAAAAACTATGTTAATAAAAAAAAAAATCACAAAATTCGACAATTGAAAATGGGAAGAAAATCTCATGATGAAATATAAATTTTTTTATCTAATATATGTTGGCCGCAATTATTGGCACCCCTAGAATTTTTTATGAGTTAAATATGTTGGAGCAGTAAAAATGACTATTTCCACCATCAGGGAAATAATTACGTATTTCCAATCAACAGAAAGGTTTATGAAAATATTTGGAAGAGGACGTGTCTAGAGTGTCCTTATAATGCATGGTGAGGAGGAGAGTTTGAGTGGCCAAAGACTCTCCAATGACCACAGCTGGAGAATTGCAGAAAATAGTTTTGGGCTCGGAAACCTTTTAAAAAATTGTCAAACAGCACTTACATGACCACATATTGTTTGGGGAGGGTTTCAAGAAAATAATTTCCTTGCTCATTCAAAACCAAAATACAGTGTATTCAGTTATCAGACAGGAATGGGGCTTCAAATGGTCAGATGAAACTAAAAAATGAGCTTTTTAGCAGCAAACCCCCAAGATGGATTTGGAATAAAAAGTACCCCATGTGTACAATGAAATATACTGCTTTATTTTTGATGTCGGGTGTCTAAATTTTAACTGTAGGTCCTGGACATCTTGTTTAGACATCAGGGATTCTATCAAATACCACAAGATAAAAAATTATAAAGTAACTGACTCTGTTAGAAATCTTATAATAGGCCATGGTTGGATCTTCCATTGGGACAATAATCCTAAACAAACATCAAAATCAACACAAAAATGGCTCACTGAGCACAAAATTAAGCTTTTGCCATGACTCTCTGAACCCTGTAGGAAATGAGTGAGGTGAACTAAAGAGAAAAAAGCACCAACATGGAGCTGGTATTCTGCATGAGAGTGATTCTGCATGAAGGAATGGTCTCTGATCTCTTATCAGATATTCTCCAAACTCTTCTGCCATTACAGGAGAAAATTCAATAATTGGGTGTCAATAATCGTGGCTAGTGGCCAGTATGAACCATATATATATTATTGTTGTTATCAAATGGTTTATCGCAACTAATCACATCCAAAATGTGTGTACTGTGTATATTATCTATTTATAAATATACACATATACAGTATATATTTTAAAAATATTTACATGTATTGTACATATTTATAATAACATCATTTATATAAAAACTTTTTAACATGTAAACATTTTCTGAAATACATGCATATGTGTTTATTTATACATACATAATACATATACACAGCACACACAGTTTATGTAAACAAAAAGCCATTTTTAGTTGCGGTTAATCATTTGATAGCACTATATGGTCTTGCAGTGCATTCCAGGATCGGCCTTCTCAGATCTTTTCATGCGGCGCTGCTTTATTTGGCCAAGAAAGAAGCATCTTAGAAGACTGCAAAATTAATTTGCCTACCTTTTGGAACAGCCTTCACGCCTTGATCCCTCAAAATGCCTCCTCAATAGGCAGCTCACTTGGTTCTGGAACAGAGCGCATCTTTGCACGAGGGGAACATAAGCAGTTAGCCGCAGATGTGTGGCGAGAAGCTTGTTTATTTTTCGTAATCAGGTTTACGAGCCCCTCTTTCTCTCGCCACGTCTCAGGGAAGGATGAATTCGGTATGCATACTGTGCATCACGCCTCAAGGTTAATGACACTTCAGAGGAGTCAGACGCACACAGAGAAAGAGAGAGCAAAATATTGCACAATCCCCCCCATTAGTGGAAGGAGAATACCATCGCAGAGCCAAAGCAACGGCCCACATCTACTCAGCGTGACGTGTATGTTGGAGGCCAGGGTTAAGACAGGACCCCTACCCCCAACTGAATGTGTGTGTGTGTGTGTGTGTGTGTGTGTGTGTGTGTGTGTGCTTGGGATGCTGGGCACGTCTTCGTCCGACGGATTCTTCCGGCCCAGGGAGCCTCATTAGAACAACTTGTGCAGCAGCTTTAAAGCCGGGATAAGCTTAGCAGGCAGGCGCTGCCGATAAAAGAGTTATGTATCACGTTCTTACACAAGCATGACAAAAAGCCCCCTTATCCAGGTGCCACGCAAGCCTGAACTCCTACGGCGCGCTGCCGAGGACAACGATGCCGAATCTGTGCAAATTGTTCTTAGTCGATCCTCCTGCATTGAGAGGAAACAATAATACGTTTGTCAGAAAATGGAACGGATTTAGCCAGGGCTTTTTGTGATTGTAATACGCTTTTAACTTGATTTGTTTCAATGCAATATGTTTTAAGTCGAAATGGGGAAAAATGACAGCTGGGCTTTAAGGCATAAATTAAGTCTGCGGAAATAATTCGCTTAAACTGTGCTTAATTCTATTCCGAGCCTAGCGCGCACATACATTGAACGTTTTCTGGGGTTTTTTTTTTGTTTCTTTTACCAAACACTAAAAACCAAACAAATATTTTTAGCGATCCAATATTTTGCTGCGTGGTCGCGTTTTCTCTTTAAATTGGGTTTTCTGAGATGCTGTAACCTCTTTTCATTGATTTGCCATTAATAAAACTCAGTGTACAGGGGGAAAAATACAATATCTGACAATGTGTCCAAATCGCAACACTGATACTGTAATGTAAATATATTTCTGCTGCAGACGTCGATATGTTGGAGATGTAATATTCAAAGTGTACTGCCATATCAAAGTCATTTTCCTTCTATTGTGCACTTACTATCATTGCTGAACATGAAAGTGAAATGTACTGTGTGCCTTTATCAATATTAATGAGGAGGTAATAATGAATATGCATTTTCATTCCGGGAGAGCCATACAGCTAATAAGCCATGATCTGGTGAAATGAGATGCAAATGTTTTTCATTAATAAAATATATTACCGTGAGTGCTTCTTGCGTATGCATCACTTCAATACTTACAAAAGATTGTTCACACAATCGGTTCTCGTACAAATGCTTCCTTTTGGTGGCGGCTTCCTACGTGGCTGCCAAAAACCTGTAAGAAAAATGATGCCTAATAAAAGTACACTCCGATACTTTTGAATAAAACATCTTTTGCACTGTAAAGCGACTCTTTTGTGGTTCCTTCAAACGTGCATGCTCTGCGACTGATTTTTGCTTTTGAATCTCCCTCAAAGGGTTATTAATGTCCTCACACTAGCACCTCTGACTAAACTTTTTTTCGCACGACACCTCGTTATCGTTCCTAATGCAACCTTTACGCACACAGCCACACCGTGTAGCTAGTTAGCGCCTGTATTTTGGTTTGATTCCGGGCTTCCGCAGTTTCAAAGCGGATTGAGGGGGATTTCAGGATTTCTTCAGCATACTGTAGAAAATCCTCGAGTGTCTCCATGGTCTGATCTCTTGGTTAGTGTCTCCCCGGCTCTCACGGCATGGCCGAGCTCATCGGCCTCGCTCCCTCTCCCTCCGAAAGCGATGGCAGCTCTCCATCAGCGAAGAAATAGAAGTCATGTTCTCATTTACAGGGGCCAGAAATCATTGGTGTGAAAATCGGTCGGCTCGGTCCCATCAGGTTAGTGCAGTGAAGAAGGGCCAAGGCTCATCGATTTCTCTGAAGGATCTAGTAACCTAGCAACAAGCTCTGGCCCGGTCCTGGTGGACAAACTCTTAATCCTGGTAATTTTAATAGTTGCTGACTAAATGCAGATTTAAAGTTTTTCATTAGCTGCGGCTCTACTTGCAAGATCTATTTTTTTATTTCTGCTCTGGGTTACGTGGTCACTTCCTGTATCGCCGTTTGGTCAAAAGAATGTAATATTGGAACACGCTTTTTGGCGAAGCTCTTAATTAAAGCACTACATTCTTAAAGAGCTGCTCATGAAGAATGCAATTTTTACATTTTTGGTGGTTGCAGCACTAAAGTTACAAATCCAATTCCAAGCACACAGTGATAAAATGATATTATTATTAATATTATTAGTCACTTTGCATATTTACAAGCATATATATAGAAATAGCTGACAGATTTTTTCAGTGGAACGCAAGAGTAGAGGTTTAACACAATGTTCATACTGCCCTTTTTCAATCAATGCAAGGGAAATGGCTCTAATCTTAGCAAACAAGGATTAAAATGTATACTGTACGTATATTATATCTTTCTAAAGCTTGTAATAATATTTCACAGTGATACTGTTTTTACTGAAGTTTTGATCAAATCAGTGCTGCCGTGGTGACCTTCTCTCGAAAACACTGAAATCTTACCGAACCCAAACTTTTAAACGGTAATGTAATATTAATAGGATATTGAACAAAACTAGTTTTCTCATAAGGGTTTTTAAGATGTTTCCCTATTCATATCTTTTCTGCAGATAGATTGTGTGAGCTGCCAATATGCCTTACCATTTTTCCTGACAAAGCAAACTCTGGAAAATTACAAGAATGGATGTTTGCAATCAATACAGCCAGCAGATACGAGTATAACCCAGAATAAATTTCCTCTCACTTGAACGAGAAGGGAAGACATTAATGTTTGAATATGGAATATTAAATTCAAGCCAACAGATGCACTCATCCGCCAACAGTATTCTGACAGGTGTTTTGACAGGAAAAGGATATGGATATGCTCATAAAAACCCCTTAGTGACAATGAAATTGCTTTGGAGGACACTCTCACTTGAAGTCCTCTAGATTAATCCACTTATTATTATAATTTACAGTAAACTTTTGGTTGACTTGCTTCAGACAGTTAAATAAGAATAATATCATACTGCAAATCTATATGCGCACAAGATTCACATAATTATAATCATGACTTAAAGGAATAGATCAACTAAAAATAGTATATTCTGTCCAAACTAAGATGACCAGGTTTCTGAAACCGGAAACAGGTTAAAACATAAATGCCGGTGTGTAATATTTAAGAGGATCTATTGACTGAAATGCAATATAATATACACAAATATTTTTCAGAAGAGTATAAAAACCTTACAAAACGAACCCTTTTGTTTTCATTAGCTTACATTGCACAATGACTGCGCAAGTAACTATAACATTTGCATATTGGTTTCCTGAATAATTTATTACAACTACTCTTTATAGAAACTTCTTTGCTTGACTGGCTGCTCTCTATTCTAACTATGACATTTTTGTCCTGTGTCAGCAACCATATAAAACCATTATAAAGAAAATGCAGGACAAAGACATTGTTATAAAAATTACACCGATTATTTAAAACATGCACCATGTGTATATGTAAGTGACCCCAGAATATGAATGCAACGGGCAGTCATATTGTTTCACGGGCAATTTCTTCACCATATAAAACCATTATGCAGCCTTTACATGGGGGAAGACAGTGACACAAAAAGAGAAAATCTAGTATGTTATTAAAGGTACGTGCTGTGTACAGGCAAACATATCAGCCCAGAATATGAATGCAATGCAGAAATGCTTACATTAAGCATTTTCTCCCCACAAAAAACAAACAAAAAAACATTAGGCCTGCATAGAAAATCCTTATCCTTATCTTAATTACTTAACTGGGAAGCCTAATGGTTAGCAAGTCAGACATAGAAACTAAGTGTTGAGGGTTTGATACTAGCAAGGATTGTATGTGGAAGGAGTGAATGACCAGGGCTGTTTTCCAGCTTCTATACCACGAGTGAGCTTGGAGCATGGCACCAGACCCCCGACTGCGCTCCGGGCACCACAGCAAAAAACATTGCTGCCCGCTGCTCCAGATGTGTGATTCTTCACTGCTCGCTGCTGTGTAAGTGTTCACAATGGATGTTGTTTCTGTTTTACTACATTAAGCCACTTTAAGCCCTTTAGAAAGTCTTAGAACGGTGCCTTGAACTAAGCACTGACCGTTATTTTGTCCAAGTTCAAAATAAAACTTGGAACCTCTACAATGTCCATGTATAGAGCTGTTTAGACCACTGCAAGCTGTAAAGTCAACAGGAAGTGTTTTTTTTTTTTCAGAACAGTGTCATTTCATTTCAAGGTGTCCATAATACAGAGCAATTACCTGGTTAAGTATACTTAGTAGTGGCTGTTGTATTTACGTGAAACAAAATGTACTTACCATGTAACTAAGTTATGGAATACAGTTTGTATGTAGATGTAATAGGCAGCTACTGTTACACAGATACTTATGTAACCAAAAGATTGTTACATATGTGTTGCAGACTTTATACGACATAATCATAAATATAAGTACACATACATAAGCTACTTTTCAATAAAGTGTATCACGATACAAAACTTGTATAAATAGCTGTGTAACAGACTCTGCTTTTACATCTTCATAATTACAAACTGTAATTAGAGGCTGTTCCATAACTTAGTTATATGGTAACTTGTTTCATGTAAGTACAAGTATTTGCTATGTAGTTACTCTGTATTATGACACTTTCCTTCCTTTCTTCCTTGGTATTGTAGTACTGTTGCTAACTGTACTATAAAGGTTTCTCACCAGTGAATGACACGTGATGTATTGTAGTAATGATGTCTCTGATCGTCAGGTTTGTGTGCATTCATGCGTTCAGGGGGCGTGGCTTTGAACTTTATCAAGATAACACTTTTAAATCGTGTTCAACATTAAGCCACACTGTGTTCAGATCCTGTATTATATACAAACTTTATTACTTTAATGTAATATTAAATGGTTACTCCAAAAATGACATTTTTGTCATGAATCACTTAATGTAAAAGCTTAATTTGCTTAATTCAAATTTCAATATTTGTGATGAAAACCGGGAGGCTTGTGACTGTCTCATTTACTGCCAAGTAATGAGCACCTTATGAAAATTATGAAAGACTTCGTCAAAAATAGTCTGCACATACAGTTACATTTTACAGTGTTATCTATTGTTTTAAAATATGGTAGATGTGGTGGATGCTGTCAGTGTTTTACTGTTCTTTGGCCTGAAAAAAAATATTCTTCTACTGTTGTAGCTATGATATGAATTTCCCTATTTTCATAGAATTAGAACAGTTATTAAACGGGTCATATGGTGTGATTTCAAGTTTTCCTTTCTCTTCGAAGTGTTACAAGCTGTTAATGCATACATAGATCCCTAAAGTTGCAAAGATTAAAGTCTCAAAACCAAAGAGACTTTGTTATGACTTGTGCACACACCCCTAAAATGGGCTTCGACTAGAAATCAGTGGTTAAGATGTAATTACAACACTGTTCCAGAACAGTTCAACCCAAATATTAGTGTGTGTTCAACACATTAATGGGAGACTACTTCCTGAACTTGAAGGCTTTAAGGTAAGGCAACTCCAACTCTGCAACGACAATCTGGCACTTCTGACTCATACTTGTTTTTTCATATTTAAAGGATTTGCTACTTACGATTCAAATGCGAGTTTTTGGTGCTTGTTGTTTGTCATTTCTCTGATCGCGAATGCAGACATGGTAATGTCGCCAATGGATGCACCAAATGCCTCGTTTATGAAGGGTTTTATTGTTTTTTGGTTAATCACGCCAGGCATCACATTATGGTATGGGGTGTAACATTTCCGTCACGCGCTTGAGGTATTTGGCCAATCACGAGGCACTGGACAGCTGGCCAATCGGAGCTCACCTCGGGTTTTCAGAACGATTTCTCAGGGCTTTGTAAAAATGAACAATAGAGCAACAACAATGTACAGTATGTGCAAAATAATGTGTTTTTATTTTGTATATACAAAATAACGTTCTTTTTAGCAACATATGACCCCTTTAAAACTTGGCGTGAAGGGCCATTCATGGATCATAATAATTAAGTTTTCCTCACCAAGTGGTGACATCATGGACTCTTTTTACTTCTATGGTTTTGGTCTCCTCTCTCTCCAAACACATTAAGAACTAAGAACAGCAGGTGCTCCTCATAAACTTACCCAGATCCTCAGTGTCAGTCCGCCCTCACACCAGGTCTGATGTATTGAGAGCACAGAGCGTTTTCTACCATCGTAGGTTTTTCTTGGGTGAGTGCAGAAAATGGTATTTTACTATTAATAATGACAAGGTCTGAGGGAACACTGCTTTAAAGCTTAGATTTAGAGCACGGATTGATTTTTAATAGTGAAGTTTTTCTTTGTATCCAAAAGGAAGAATATGATATTAGTGAACAATCATTTCAGGGGGCTTCAGTGAAATCTGGTCTTCAAAGCCGTTCCTCGCTTCCTCATTACTTATGTTCCTCGGGTTTATTATAATGTGTTAAATGTGCATTGACACTTCATTAAAGTGTGATAAAACTCTCATGTAGCCAAGAAGAGGTAAGACGGTGGTTTGAGGATTTAATCAGCTCAAGTCCTCGGCTTATTAAGGGCCACAAACCACCCAGCCTAATATTAATTATATTAAATGAAAGCTATTTCAAGTTTAGCTCCATGGACACCATCTTTAAGAACAATATCAGAAAGAAAAATCCACCGACAAGTATTCTGTCTGCAAATGCATTAAAAAGGTTCTGCTAAAAGAGCGATTAAGGCATATTTACAGCTCAAAACACATTTCTATGAAACAAATAATGTAAACACTTTCAAAAATAAATGTTCTTTTTAAACACAATGTCTTGCCCATAGATTCCACTGTAACGTCAATGCTGGAAGTTATTTAATGTTTCATATATATTGCAAATGGACTTTCACAGCAATGAGAAATATGAGTGATAAACATAAACCTACTAAATCAAAATAGCCCATGACCATGACAACTGATGACATTATAAACACAAAAAAACTAAACGCTACATACAAAAAAAGAAGACAATAGTTCCTGCTTGACTAAATGAAGTGCTAAAAGGCATTTGAGAAGCAATCAGTTTACTTTGTCTCATTGACATACGACTTCATTGGATCTGTTGTAAAAATAAAAGAATTTTAATGCCAAACTAAAGTGTCACACACTATTACACACATATCAATTCAGCTTCAACCTAGGCACATTAAAACACTAGAGAATGACTGTATACGTACATTTGAGGATGAATAGACTCGCGGATCAACTTCAAGTGTTTTGTATTTCAGACATTTTAATTAACAGAGCAACAGATCCGGTGAAAAATATGTGCCAATGAAATGCTGAAAGTAGACTGATTGTGTTTATATATCAGCATTAAAAAAACATTAAGATGGACGAAAACTCCACAGCAAAGTTATCTAGCCGTTAGCGTACTTGAAGTAGCAATTCTGTTAGCATGAATACAGGTCAATTGGCAGCCCTAACTGAAATATGATTGTGATATACTGCATAATGCAGTTTGAATATAAATTTAATGAAAGCTTTGTTGATCTGACGTTGCATACTGGCAGTAGTTCTAACCCGTTTTTGGCCAATGGGTAGTTAGTAATCTGGCTCGCCTATGTCAGGTCAGCTCTGAGGCTGAGAGCGCTGCTCAGTTTAGGGCGGCTCTGCTGAGAACTACTGGCAGATCTGGGCCAGCTGTGTCCATGAATACCATAGACCTCATTTCTCTATTTTATCGCACAGGCCATCAAAAACACTCAAAGTGTGTGTGTGTGTGTGTGTGTGTGTGTCAGAACAGAGAGAGAAACGACTTATGGAGAGTTAAGGTAAAATATACAGCAGTGTCTCTCTCTAGTCAATGCAAGAGTTCTCTTAAAAAAACTATTCACCTAAAAATTATACTTTCACTCTAATTTTGTAGTGTGCCGTAGTGCCTTTTTGGAGAGTATCCGCTGGACACAAACTTCATAGGCTGTTTTGTGTTAGCTGCGACACAAGGATTATGGTAGAGGGCACTAGTACACATCTTCTTCACAGAATTTCCAAAGGGAAGAAGAAATCAAAACAACAGATGCTACACATGTAATCTAACATGATCATCAGACATAAAACAGCAATTTTGTAAGGTTATAGAATGAAATGTTGACCAATGAAGAAGTAATAATGCTTGTAAAGCTTTGCGGGTGTTGATCGACTTTTGATTATTTTTTATTTAAGAAACTTTCCCACATTCCAGTGTTTACAAAAAATGCATAAAGATAGAAATTTGTAAACTAGTTGTGTCCTCAAAGTTTATACTGTTATACTTAAATGTATACTACTACATATATATAAAAGTGCAGTTTAGTCCCATATAATTATTGGAGTAGTACATGTACTACTAGTATACTTACTATATAAAGTATACTTAAAAATATACTTGAACTATATAAGTGCACATAATATAATTAACTTAATGTATATGTATATAAGTATGCTACTTTTTGGTAAGGGTACTCTCTAAAATGGAGCTACTGTGACGAGGAGAGAGGCAGAGTAGACGAACCGTTGAATAAAGTTGTTATTTTTATTTTCTTTCTGTAGAAAAACTATTTGTGTCGCTTTTTAAATGTTACAGTTGAACCCCAGATGGCAGATGGACTATTCTGACAACGTCTTTCACACTTTTCTGGATCTTGATAGTGTTCATTGCTTGGCAGTCAATGTGGCCATAACAAGACTCCCGGCGTTCGTCCAAAATATCTTCAATTATGTTCTGAGGTCGAACAAGCTTTTATGGGTTATTACTAACATGGGGGTAAGTGATTAATGACAACATTTTAATTTTCATGTAGAGTATCCCTTTAAAAAATAACAGTTAAAAGTTTTTCCTGTTGAAACACGGAGATTGAGTGCAAAATGGGACCAATTTTTTTCTCTGTTTTCCCGGACAATAAAGACTATTCACTGTATATCTGTTAAAAATGTTTATTAAGCCAACTTTAAGCAGTTACAGACCCAAGCTAAAATACATTAAGTTTAATATACTAGGTATTGGGTATATATTAGGTATTGGGAAGGATTGGGGATGTAGAATAAGGAGTTAATATGTGCTTAATTAGTACTAATAAAAAGCTAATATTTTAGTAATATGCATGCTAATAAGCAACTAATAGGTGTAACGGTAAAATAAAGTGTTACCAGTATTTTCTGTTAAATGCATCGCAATGAGTGTGTCTGAGATTTTTGATTTCTCCAGGGCTGACGTATTTTTGTATGCCAAAACCAGCAACGAGTTTTAGCATTTTAGCACCCAAAGTCAATACCTGAATTAAGGTCTGTGGTTGACACAAAGATATTTCACCCACACATTTTATTCTGCGCTATACATCAATGCATCAGCAATAATCACTTGCGATTTGTTTTAAAGCTTTTCCTTGTCTTGAAAAAAAGGCAGTTGCTAAAAAGCGGACATTGAGCCAAGCGGAAAAAACTCATTGACTCACTGGTCCACTTTTACAGCCTTATCAGCTATATAAATGTGCTTTGCAAACAAATCTAACCTTTTGTTGAATAAAGACAAAGACTTAACTAGTAGTGTTGTTGAAGTTATGCGTAACCCACATTTAGCTTTTTACTTCGGTAAATTGCATTAAGGCTTCAGAACATATTAAAATTGTGTTCATTTGTGAAAAATAACAGCAATGAAGAAATGTCTAAGAATCTAACACTTTTTTGTCAGTGGAACCAAAGTATGGGCTGGCCTTCAAAAATACATAATCGCTGCATCACACGGATAGCTTAACCAATCTGACTGCTTTTCTTTAGATTCACAGTGCATTACGATACATATCCCAATACCTGAGACAAAACTATTTTCACTAACGTCCTTCCTATCGCATCTTAAGCGTTCTTAGATAACCACAGATGTAAACTGGCACTTGTAAACAATATTCATCAATGCCCTTGCTGGTGTCATTAATTGCGTGCCATCCGTTAGTCGTACTAGTTGAGTTTGCGTCTCTACAGTGGGTGGGCTGGTTGTTAAAACTCCCTTCCTTCTCAACCATGAAATATTCAGTTATCTAATTAGAGAGAAGCTTAGTGGTTGGATGGCGGCCTTATTTCTCACAGCACGGTGGCGCTTGTCTGATTAGGTGCTTCCTGTCGTTCTTTACTCGGCTCACGCTGATACCGCTGCACTTGACGGGAGGAAAACACACCTGACAGGGGTTTCACGGAGGGGACATGGTGTGCTAGAGGATGGATGTGTGTGGGTACGTTGGGTGGGGGATGAGCGGTCGTGCTCCAGTTGGCACACCTTGCATCGCATTACATTTCCGCCCACGTCGAAAAGCCACCCGAGGGGAAAACCGAAGGCGAGCGTGGAGGGGAAAAAAAGAGCGCGAGAACAAACGACTGGGTTGTTTAGATCCGGCTGACGGCCTCAACATATCAAGTTTGCGGTGTCTGATCTAAATGCGAAGAAAAATGGGGAGGCCTCATGCAACCCCTTATTACTCTGTCACTTACCATTAAACATGAATAAACAGCTTGGGCTCCCCACATCACCCAGGCATTTTATTTCACTGGCTTTTTAATGAGAGTAAAATTGCATCCATTGCCGAATGCGCCTCAGTAATTTCAAGTGCATTAAAAAGAGGGGAACACTCTTTGAATCTGTTCTGCAATGTTCCCTGCACGTAGGAATTATTTGATTATGAAAAGTTGCTCAAATGTTTGCAGAATAAAATTAGATTTTGGATGGGCTGCCGATGCAGAAAGTTGTCTTTGATCAGCGAGGAGATGTTTGCTGTTGGTTCAGCTGGTGTGTATCAAAATCAAGCTGCTCCGGGATTAACACGTACCTTGTAGCTATAATCAAATTATGGTCAACAAAACTGGGTATCGACATGCTATGATGCAGCTGGGAGTGTGTAAACACAAATTAAATGAGTCTTAAAAGTCGACAGCAAATTCATAACCATTCTTATGGAAACTGTCATATTGTCAGCTTTTGTAAGAATAATGTTACAAATGATTTCAACCTGGTCCTTGCATTTTTTGTGCAACGCTGTTTTTACATAACTTGCTGCATGTATCACCACAGTTGAAAAAAATATATCTTCTGTGTTTTGTATCTTTTCTTTGTAACTTTTCTGTTTGGAAAATAAATGAGCCTTTAAATCTCCTTTGTAAAGGATTTACAGGGTATAAATATTCTTCACTTTAGATGAGCTCACAAAAATAGATGGCAGGCAACTACTAAATGTTGGATAACTACCTGACTTAATCAAGAATTACAGCAGGAATAAAGCACTTATTGGCTATTATCTACTATTATCATGTGTCCAAATAATAAAATTGACATGTACATTTAAATAGTTTGTTATTAATTTTCTTAGACTAAACTTCTAAACAGCCTTAAGAACCACTGGCAACTAAGAATTAAAAATTCATTGTTAATAAAGTATGAAAATACAATTATTAATTTATTAGATATGTTCAAGAACAAAACCTGTATAGCTGTATTTATAAACTGTTTACTAATGCCAAATGTTAGAACAATGCTTTATGAAAGATAAGTTGTATATGTACTAATGCTTAACTAGTGATTCCTAGTGTTCGGTTATTATCAAGTTTTACCCTGATTTGAACTTTTGGAAACTGCAGTGATATCTACTTGATGCAAAAAGTGCACCCAGGTACGTTTATGCCATGAGACGAGGTAGAATTATCTACACAAAAAACTACTTGCTTCATGAATGAGACTCGTTTTTGCACAGCTTTTTTGTTTAGTTTTAAATATAAATTTGAGCTTGCACATTTTTTAATCGGGTTCCAATTTCAGACCCTCCGTGCCGAAGAAAAAATTGTGTAGTAACTGTGAACAAACTACAATTTCTCCAGTCTATCACATGCATTGTGATTCTGTTCGTTGCAATGTGATCTTGAATTCGGCAACTCTTTAAAAAACAGTAGACTGCAAGTGATAAGTCAGTATTCCATTCTGAACGTATGGGCATTTGTACTGGCAGATACAGGTGTATTCTAGGAAGGCATGTAGCCCAATCCCGAAGCCATCTTAATCAGAGAATGTTTTCTTGGAGGGAACTACGTCCTGCTTGTCAGCTTGTCACCGTGGCCGCATATCTTTGCTTTGTCACATCGTTTGACGTGCTCCGTGCAGAAGCAAAGTTAGCTGTTCAACAGTTTGTTTGGGTGATTTATTAAAAACAAATCTCTCCCTATTGACAGACCCCAGCAATAAAACAATGCACTCTGCGCGGCTTAGCAGAGTAACGCTACAGCATCCACAAACGGAGAGAGAGAGCAAACAGTAAACAAAAGTGACTGTTTGCTTGCGTATATTACAGAAATGCACTTCAGATAAAGGGTTAGATCGCCTATGGGATGGACATTTGTTATCATCTAGGGCTACGGCAATGTTAACGGCGCTTAAATAAAATAAAAATGACATTTCCAAACATAAAGTCCTTGACGAAAGCAGGAAGCTGTGCAATAATGGGATTGAAAGGCAGTCCTTGTGTTTGTTGATTTAGTCATGTTTATTTTCAAACAAGGTTTATGATTTGTTCCATCTATACAGGTTAAAGCCGACATGAAATTGAAAATTCGCGTTTACGGTCTATACACTTGAATTCAAGTTCGGCTCAAATATGAACGCCTACAACAAGTCTCACTCTTTATTATTTTCTTGTTTCACTCATAATACATCACATTACAGAAGTAAAATGGGTTGTGAATGCTGTTTGTTCTCATATTAGGTTCTCATACAGGTTCTCACATTAAGGCTTATGACCCATGATTTTTATTGAAATCTGCAAATAAAACCATTTCTGGTTTTCTGGTTATGAAATGGACAGCTTCTGATCATTTGATTGCCGTTTCCTCCGATGCTGTTTTCTCCTCAGACAGATTGTCAGGTCTTTGTTGCATTGGTCTATATATTGTGTAATATGCTAATGTTACACAACAGCGCAAGTAGCGACCTGCCCATAACATCCCTGAACTGCTCAAATCTGTGGTTCATGTGCTCAGATGGCAGCCAAGCGCTCGGTTACATTTGAGTTTGTAATCAAGCTGGTTTCATCCAAATAGAAACACTTATCTGAGCATCAAGACTCAGCCACCCCAGCCCATCAGCCCTCGCCATAAATGAGTTTAATCAGTGTGCTAATTATGTCATTTGGTACATTTAACTCAGTGTGAAACTTTGGGCTTTATTGTGTAACAATCTATTGTTCCTCTCTGTGATTTAAAAGTGGCGAGCTAATGTCATGCTTAGTACAAGATTCCTTTGTTTGGCATGCCTTCAAACAGAGATCTGTCTCATTTCGCGTTATCTCGAGACACTTTCAAAAGCATCTCTGTGATGAAATATGGGCTTGAAGTGAGCAGTGAAACAGTGCCACCTTTTGACTAACGGTAGCATCACGGTCCTTCTCGGGGGTTTGCATGTCCAATTCCAGCTATTCGGTCTGAAAGAAAACACTTGGCTTCAGGTCAGAATGCAGCTACTGCCGGAGACGAGATGAACAGAAACCCCCACCCCCTGTCCCCATGGAAGTTCGACGATAGTTGCATGAAGATGCGTTTTATTATAATATCGACTGCCCTGGTTCTCATATGAATAAATAATAACCCAAGATGTTCAAAACCTCGCAGAGGTGTTTGATTAATTTTCTAAGCCGGATAATCCTTCTGGCCTTTCAGAGCAGCCAATAAGCAGGTCTTGTGCGAAGGGTTATTTGCGCATGCATGATATTTTCGTGTTTTAGTTTCCTCGAGGTAAGGTGCAGGCCTATATAAATGTAAAAAATTATAGGTATTCAGAAAATCCCTATACACCTTTGTATTGTATATTTTAAATTACTGTGGTACTAAATTACTATATTCACGCACCACGGTATTCCAACCTAAGCTATTATTCTAGTTTCCAGAAAACAACCCATTCTCTCGGTGCCATGTCCAAACAACATTGTAATGTCGTGTGAAACCTGTGTGAACATCCTACACTGAATACCATGCTTCCTTTCTATCTTTCGTACAGCAGTAAAACAGAGCAGTGTGATGCACTAAATTGGATTTCTTCTATTTTAATTGATTACATTGTTAATGTGATCATGTTTAGAAAAATGCTTGATATAACTTGACCCGTTTAATATGATATGACCGGTTTAATAATGTATGAAATCCAAAGTAAGGGTTTATCATGATTAAAAGGAATTAACGACAGGGATTAAAAACAGAGAAGTGTTTTGTTTGCGTTTTTCGCCTACAGATGACAATGATCCCCACTCACATGGATCTGCAAAACAACTAAAAACGCTGCGTTACTCTTGTATTTATTAATGTCACTTCGTGAAGAAATACTTGTCTATTGACTGAAACCTATGTTCACATCACGCAACCATTTTCACAGATTGTAGCTTACATGAAGACAATAGTGATATCATTTCAAACAAATGTATACTTTGACTCTTTTCCAAAATAAAGTACCAATGTCGTGTAAATGCATGAAACGTTTTCACTTGTTGGTTGAAAACTTCATGTAAATGGCCCCTTCAGAGTTACCCTTCAGACATGGGAGAAAAAATCTCAAACTTTTGAATATGCCCCTATTAGCCATTGGTTAACAAACACATAGCCCCGCCCAGAACCCATTTCATTGGTGGAGTGCTGTTGTTTTGGGCAAGACGGGTAAAAACCAGGTGTGCCGCACGAGTCTTGAAAAGTGAAGCTGTCACATGTCGATCGCCGCCAGGTCATAAACCCCGCCCTCTACATGTAAACTAATGGGACGTGAGACAAACTAAATCATATAGTCATGAGTCATGACTATATATATATATATATATATATATATATATATATACAGGGCTTGACATCAGCATCCGCCAACATGCCAATCCGGGTGGATTTC
This sequence comes from Puntigrus tetrazona, assembly GCF_018831695.1. Taxonomy (NCBI): domain Eukaryota; kingdom Metazoa; phylum Chordata; class Actinopteri; order Cypriniformes; family Cyprinidae; genus Puntigrus; species Puntigrus tetrazona. Next base: position 7,893,963 of record NC_056709.1, read on the forward strand.
AGCTGTGGCAGGTAACACGGTCAGTGTGTTAAATACAGTAATAGAACTCGACATTAATGATTGTCTGAGACAAGTTGATTTTTTGAAGGGACGAATGAAAGAAGAGATTTTTACTTGCCCGAGCGGACAACTGAGCTGATTAAAACATAACTGAACCGACATTTAGACGAGTCAGAAATGGTTCCGATTTTATGCGGCGCATATAAACGACAAATAATAAGATCACGAAGCTTGTCTATGTAATAGATTCTCATGGACAAAATGCAAATGCAGGTTCGCTTTTAGATTTATAACATAAAGCCTAGTTAAGCAAAATGACACAACCAGGAGAGAGAAGTTTCATTCACGATTGCAAATTTGACATTATACACAAGAGTTAAAATGAGTAAGTAATATTTAGTATTTGAATTAGAATTTATTGAAAGGGCATATTGTTTTTCTTCCATTTGTTTCATGTAAATAGTTCCAAACAAAGATCACAGCAGAACAGTCATTCATATGCAACACACAGAGCAACGGTGTTTTGTTAATGAATGTTTCGGGTGTTTGAAATTATATATATATATAAATAGGTCTACATACATGACTGCAGACCATCATTAACAGACCATCATGACTGCAATTTGTCTTTATTGCGTCACATGCTTAGGTGTAAACAGCTCAGTTAATTATAACACAAGAGTCACATCATATTGTGCCACACTTGCCCCGTGGACACGCAGCGTTTCGCTTGAGGAGCGATCGCTCGGTCTCTAGAGCCCCTGCTTCTCCTCAACCTGGCTGCATTCAACCTGTTCCTCTCACCTCTTTCTGTAGCCTTTGGCATCACTCAAACGCAGCTGAATAACTAACTCACTCTTCACCTTTATTCATGAGGCGTTTCATCTCTTCTCTTCATGTGTCAGTTTCTTCACAGCTGTCTGGACAGGTTTTATGGAAGTCCAGGGTCCCACAGACAGCTCTGGCTGAAATATTTCTCACTGTGTGTTGTTGGGAGCGTTGTAATGAATGGTGCCATTCAAAATCAAAATGCCATAAAGGAAAGAGATGAGAGCTGGAGAGATTGAAATGGCCTAGGTGACCGAGCCCAGGCTGCCCTGTCCTTGCAAAACTTTACCGTGGGAAGCATAGTTTCTGCTCAAATACACTTTACATAGAGCATTGCGGTGGTATATCACACTTTAATGTCATGAATTATGATATTCTGACTTATGTACACAAACACAAACACATTCTGCCCTTGTGCCATCTTAAAAAGTTATGTAGATGCTAACTAAAAGTACACTATTTCCAAAGAATATGGTATTTCTGATTGCTTATCAAACTGATGAACTTGCAAAAAATAATGGTAGTACCATGGTATTTTTTTAAAAGGCCATGCTACATAAATTTCCATTACACTTCATTTTAAGGTGCCCTTGTTACAGTGTAATTATTAATTTAAGCACTGAGTAATATTAATGAACTTATTATATGGTTATGGTTAGAATTAGGGTTTGGTTACGGTTACTTGCATGTAATTATGCATAATTAATTGGTAATATAACAGTAAGTACACGTAACGTGTAACATAGACACCTTAAAAGAAATATTTCAGGATATATTAATTACTGTAAGTACTACGGTACTACCACAGTATTAAGATCATACAAATCAGGGTTAATGTCGTTAAGCAAAACGAAAAACATTAAACGTTTATGTTAATTAAAATAGATTACAAAATGTTTAAAACTGCTAAAACTTGAACTAAAGGTAATTTAAACGATTAATAAGAAATGTAATTGTATATAAATAATACTAAAACAGCACTGGTCCAAACAAATATAGTATGTCCGTGGAACATATCCAAAAACACGGTATTAACCGCTAAACATACTCATACCTTTTTGGTAAAGAAGGGCTGCTATCTGTATTCTTGAATGAAAACTGGTTTGTTGAAATGTTGCATTATTAAGAAAAACACATTTTGTTCCACAACACACAAATCAATTTAAAATCAATACAAGACAAAATCTAAATGTTGGTATTATTCATATAAAAGCCACAACATGGCTCTATGAATTCACATACCCCCACCCAAAAATTCTTCAAACCATCTATTAATAAAATACAATAATGCTGCTTTAATTACCCACCGATTATGTCACATCTGCCTCTAATGTATAACCTTGCAACAGGCAAAATAAATGCTTTTTTATTGCAACAAGAACAAAAAAAAAACATCATATCTAGGTCTTGTTGTTATTCTGTAACTATGTCCTAGTTATGGCAAAATGGCCTATTTGTGTACGGCAATATCTCACTCGAACATCCCACTCCTAATGGCTGTTTTATTTTAAACAATGCGTCTCGGTCCCTGGGCGTACTATTATCAGCGAGTGGAGTCTTCGGGGAACGCTCGACGTGACGGCGCGTGGGAGGCCAACTCCAGCTCCACTCATCTGTCACCTCATAAGGGTTTCCATGGGAACCAAAGAGCGCATAGCAAAGTAATGAGGCAGCCCATAATTGTTCACCGTGACCTTGCTGATCCCATCAAGGTTGTATCCCTTGCCTCGGCGCTACGTGTCTGCGCAAATGTTAATGCGAAACCATCTGAGACGGATAAGATGCCGCGCCATGTTTAGGCCGTTTGAGTGAGGCCGGACTTAATCGGTTTTACAATCTAGCCGATATATAGAGTATCATCCAGGGGATGAATCATCACGCTTGCGTCCGCCATAACCCGATTAACACGAGGGGCTCGAACGCTGCAATTTTGCAATTACACACAGACGCCGACAGCCTCTCTTATTCATCCATATTCGCTCTTCTGATTGGCTTGTTTTCGTCAGACTATCAGCTCCTTCCTTCAAAACTGTCGCCGGTTGCAGGACTTGTCACTGTCTCTGTCTGTGTTTACCTGTCTCTCTCGAGACATGACAGGTGGCTGAAATGCACTGTGGGAACAGCCATTAGTTACTTGCTAAACTGTCGTCAGCTCTCTACGGATTGAATTTGGGAAAGACGGTTTAAGGTGAAATGGGATGCTGTGTTTTCTGTCAGAATTACATCGATTTGCTGCAGGTTGCGTGCAATACTTTAGCAACTAGGAAGCCATCGTTTTAGATATGGTTCAAGAGCTCGGATGAGGCTTTTTGCATGCTAAAAAGGGTCATCATCGGTTTTTCTTGTATGTGTGTGTGTGTGTGTCTCTTTCATATTTTGGCCAAGAGCGGTTGTTCGTCAATAGTGCGTGAAACTTCGTTGCTAACCTAATTAGGGCGCATTTAAAATGATTGCAGTGTATTTGCCAAGACTTCATATTTGTTTATTCAGAATAATTGCTTCTAATGATGATGTTTCCACAGTTGTTGAAGCAACTGGAAGTTTTTGAAATGTAAATTCATGCACATGAGTCTTATGGGCATATGTTTTCAGGAGAAGCGTTTTCTCTGTGACTAACTAATATCTTCAAAGAGTCAGAATGTACCTGCTGTTCAGAACATCTTATATAATAAGACACAGAGATACAAAGTGAGCAAAAAATAGTTCTGCAGCTACTTGCAATTTCATTACTCTGAGTGAATTGAACTTGTGAACTTGTAACCCAATTTAGATTGAAATTAAAAATGTAGATATCCATATTCATGTGGTTTTTACACTAAGTCCCACTGGGGGGAAAATCATGAATCTTAAAAAAGGGACAGTTCACCCAAAAATGATAATTTTATCATCATTTATGCACCCCAAACAGCTGACAGTAGCCAAATACTATGGAAGTCAATTGGGTTCATAAAAAATCTTTTGTGTTCAATGTAAGAATGAAATTCATGCAGTTTAGAAACAACTTGAGGGTGAGTACATGATGAAAAAACTTTCATTTTGGGATGAAGTAACTCATTAACGAGATTATTCGTTTATTTTTTATAGTTTTTCCCTTTATTATCGCACTTTCTTCATCCTAAGAAAAAGACACTGTATCTCAGATGCTGTCAGTAGTAAATATTAAATAAAAAATCGGCAAAAACAACACTATTGTCAAAGAGTATTACAGTTTAAAACTACTCTAATATGCTGAGTTGCAGCTTAAAAAAACATTTCTTATCAATGTCGAAAACAGTTCATGTTTTCGTAAATGGCGATGAATGAATGAATGCAACATTTAAAAGAGCAGCATTTATTCAAAATGGAAATGATTAATGACATTATGAATGTCTCCACTGGCACTTTCGATCCCCAAACTTTTGAATAGCATATGTCAGCAATTTACTCTTGAGTTCGTTTTAATTTAAGAGAGAAAACATCACCGATAAAAGCTATATTAATCACCCCGTGTCTTCTATGCTGCGAAAGAGCAAACTCTATGCAAAAAAAACCTTTCCTTTGGAGTAAAACGTACTATTCTTACGCGCAAAGGAAAGTCTTACAATGTCAGTCTGCGTCCTTGACTTACAAGCGTTAAGTAAAACAGCGTCTTCTGAATGTCTATTTTTTTAGATTACGAGTAAGAGTGTGATAAAGCCTCATACGTTAAAGCTACAACAGAGATCTTCCCAGATTGCTTAGCATGAACGTCAGAAATTGAAGGATTACTTTGTACTTCAGGGAAAGTGTTCCCGTCAGAGCGTTTTGGGAATCAACACTCCTCACCTCCCTTATGTTATGTTATTGTACTCTTGCTTGTGGCATACAGACTTACATTGTTTTCAATTAAACCCGAATTTGGAATAGATTGTCTTACAGTTTCCCAAGAAAAAGTGCATCCGTAAACGTAATTTATTATCAGATTGATTATGTAAAATGAAATGAGTAAGAAGCCACACAAATTGAGAAGCAGATGGTGTGGGAATACTAGCCTTAAGTATGAGCAACAGTAATAGTGATGCTTGGTTTGGCAAACACCACTCTGGCTAACCTAACGGTTAAAGGTAAACACAGTTAGCACATGAACCGTTGCAGCCTTTTACTAATGGAGACAGAAAATCAATTGGGTGCTTTACCCGACTTCAGAAACTGAAGTAATGAAGCGAAAGGCTGAAATAGCAGATATCGTGTTTTGGGGTGATTGCAATATTCATTTTCATGTGCACAAAATGGTATACAAAATGTATACAGTTGATGCACCATGGTTGAGCTAGAATAAATAAATAAAATATAGAACGTTTTTAAAGTACTTTTTAAGTACTTTTAGTTCTGTAGTTGCACTTAAAGGTGGTAAAGGTTAAAAATACCACGGTATTAGGATGGCACATGTCAAAATCAGGGATGTTATTGTTAAATATCATAAACTAGTAAATTGTTGTATTGTTGTGAATTGAAATAAAGCTGAAAGAAAATAAAATATAAATATTAGGTGAAATATTTCACTAAGTGAAAAAAAAAACTGACTGAAAAAAATACTAAAATAAATTAAACAGTAATATAAAACATGACAAAGGCACATTACAAAATTACAAAAAAATGTACAAATTAAATGAAAACTGAAAATCCATTTAATTTTAGAAAATCATTGGTCCAAGCAAATACAGCATGTCCGTAGTATATATCCAGAACATCCAGCAACAATAATAGTGATGTTTGGTTTGACAAACACCACTCTGGCTAACCTAATGGTTAATATTAAACACAGTTAGCATGTGAACCATTACAACCTTTTGCTGATGGAGACATCGGCAAAAGGTTGAAAAGGGGGAGAAAATCAATGCAGTACTTGAGCCGACTTCAGTGTTGAAATGCTAGGCAAAATGGGTTTTAAATGTAATATGATGTTTGCTAGAACATAAAAGTAACTTAACTGAACACAGTAACCAGCTTAAGTGTTAGCATGACATGAGGCCTTTTGAAAAAACAGCATATGCTGGTTTAAGCTGGTCCTTTGCTGGTTTAAGCTGGTCCTTTTCTGGTTTATGCTGGTCCTTTGCTGGTTTAAACTGGTTTAGGATGGTCCTTTGTTGGTTAAGTTGGTCCTTTGATGGCACATGACAAGGACCAGCCTAAACTAGCTCAAACCAGTATACCAGAACATACCTTACCAGCATGTGCTGTTTTTTCCAACTTAGCATGCACACTAGAACATTTTAAGCAAATTTTGGTTGGTTCTGTTTACTGCTTACTGTTTTTTTCCATCAGTATCAGTCACAAAAAGGCCAAGATATCTGCTTGTTTGGCTTGGGTTTGTTGTGGTAGGCACTTTACATGGCACAAATCAGTACTTTGTGTGTCTGTGGGAGATATTGACAGTGGCAGAGTATATACCAGTGTCATATCTATCAGTCTTGGAGCACTCCTGGGAGCCGTACACCCAGAGCTCATGAGGCCAGAGTCTATTTTCAGGTCTCATTTCATCTTGGTCCAGCGGCGGCTGAGATTTGTACCAATTAAGGTGATAAAGACAACAGGCTGCCATATTTCTCTCCACACCAAGGCTGGAAAATTGGGGCGGAAAGATCGGGCCAGCGAGAATCCTTGAGAGACCGCTATGATGAATACTCTTCTTCCTCCACAGGGCAGTGCTGGGTTGCAATATGGTACGCTGACCTTTCTCATAAGATCGTTTTGCTGGTAAGATTCATTTACTAAAATCCCAGTATACGCATTAATGCTGCATGGGGGCACATTTTCACTTCTTATTGCCTGCTCTTCGAGTGGACTCAGCTGGTGAGCTTTTCCATCCACTCAGTTAGGGCTTAATTCGATGTGTTATCAGTGCTCCAGTAACCGGTTTGTGGCCAGAGATGTGAAGCAGACACATGCGGTGATGGATGTGTTTTTGTGAATTTAAAGAGCTCGCCGTGCTGTCAATGGTTTGAAATCACTCTTTCACGCTGCTGTCCTTGACCTGGCTTATATTTTCATTAGGAACCTCTTGACGAAAGGCACTGTAAACGAAATAAAGCCTGAGCTGCTGATCTGATACTGATGAAAGGTGAATGAGTCATCGTCAGAACGGGCCTCGCTAGAAAGTCACCCAAGAACCGAGCGGCGCCGTGAAAAAAAAACAGTAAAAATACTGAATGATGCATCTGCCTTTCATTTATTTCATGTTTGGAACTTTCAGAAATTAGTGCTGTCAAAATATAAAAACTTTCAATATTTTTCTGAAATATATAGATGCATATGTATATGCACGATAAATATACACAGCACACATATTATGCAAACAAATAATATTTGCATTAGTAACTTTTTACTGTGGCGTCAGTTACAAGTTACAGGTTACATACAGTTACATGCTTACATGAAATATCTTTATTGTTCGTGTATAAATGTATTTAAATGTGATATATACAAATCGCTTCCCAGTCCTCCACACTCACTTGTTCGCTCTGCTAGTACTCGGTCACTGCATGTCGCCAGTCATTGTACTGCTCAGTTTCTAGTAGGCTGGTTGCCGTAGTAACAGTTGTGAACATCTCTGCTGCTAAGATGTCTTTTCATGTCATTCCATGTCGGGATTGAATATAATTGAATACCTTTATTTATACAGCTGATCACAACTGAGATGTATTGGCAGTTTAAATGTCATTCTCTGTTGACAATTCAGTTTCGTGTGCTGCCAAAAATGTGCCCACGACATTCTGGTGGAGGAAGCATCTTAGAAAACGCATAGCATCACACAAGCCCACAGCGCTCTAGCATTGTGGTAGAGTTATGCACAGGCACTCGCATTTCCTTCAGAAAATGTACAGTTCTACTCTTATTTCTCCCTCAGATGTCAACAAACTCATCATGCCACTGCACATGAGAGGCCGAACTGCTCATCCACGGTGATCTCAAAGCGATATTTTCCAGGAAGTGCGGAGGATAAGTCATGGTGCCTCATCTTCCACTTTCACACCTGAGTTACACTCTGCCCCGGGCAGCTCCGGCTTCCACTATTAGATAAAAGTCTGAAAATCCCAAGCATCAGCAAGAGAGCTCGCCAGGCCGTGTTTATCACTCGATAACACCACTCTTGCACCGCATACGCTGTCAGCATCGAATTGCTTGAAAAATTATTATTTTTACTTAAAATGGAATGCATAAGGACTTGCATGGCTGCTCATTTGTACTAGTTAACTAGTCAAGTGCTGTTACTGGAGAGGGAATTGGGATTTTACTAATTAAAGCTGCAAGATGATGGCAAACTGTCAGTGGAGTGATACATATAATTATTAAAGGTCAAGACGATTCGTAGCGTCCAGATGAGCATGTGTTATTAGTTTGAATGGTTTTGGCAAAAAAATAAAAAAATTGCTGGTTTCTGGCTGGTATGTGAATACTTAAACTGAAGTCCAGACGAATTTTCAGGCGAAGTCACATGATCCGTGTTAAGTCGACACAGACTAGACAGTGCAATCCCTAGTCGGTATTCTTATTATATCAGTTATGCTGTTCTGTTATTTGGCTTCATAATTCACTGAGACTCCGCAGCCTGAAATACTTTCATCATCCCAAGGAGTGCATAAATCAGCGCTAAATTAGCAGGGTGTTTTTATCAAGAGGCTGCAGCGAGACTGTCTGGATGAGGCAGACTGAAAATGATCACCAGGACGCTACACATTTCTCACCCCATGCCCTCTAGTTTGCATTTCATCCCATGCATGCTAATTACGTGGTATGTTAATTTTTTGTGATTTCTTTTAATTGGCAATCAAATTCCACAAAATGTGTTTTTTGTCTGTACCAAGTACCATCTTTATAATTAACTCACAGTTGCCATCCTCTGCATGAAATCTTGCCCATGGACGAATATGAACATCTACTGTATGATGTGAAGAGAGTGCGATTGGATTACGAAGACTATTATGCCTAGTTTTGGGGTGATTTTTCATGCATGATTTTATCTTTTTTCTAAATTTAGTTAATCAGCACCAGAAAGACTCTGCAGGCATTTTTCTGCACATATTTTAGGAGACAAACTGAAGAAATCTCTGGAATGGATTTAAAAGTATTGCGGGTTCAACTAATAAGCACGGCGGAAGTACAAGTACCAAAAAAAACCTGTTTACCCCTTAAAGATACATATCTAAAATGTTTATATTTGTACCCATTGAAAGGGTACGACAACAGTGACAGTTTTGTACCATTTCTTTCCTCAGAGAAGCCTATGTTTTTCACTGAACGCAGTACATACTGTGATAGTATGCGGAAATATTAAAATTAACGATAATGAATGTTTCGGGCTATGCAGAAACTGAATTCTGGGGGATTCTCAGTATATCATCCTATTACAAATGTACAAATTTAAATGAAAAATTCTTATTTGGGTCATATATCCGCGCCGGAGAACAACTCACGCATGGGATATAATTCCAAAAGGAACTACAATACCACGTTTTCAAACATAGATAGCGACAAAGAGTTTTAAAAATTTCAAATAACATATTAATAAGCAATCTGCATGACTCTTGCGGTCTTTTATGGCCAGGAAAAGAACTACGAAGTTAACCAGAGTTTTATAGCAGGAAATAACAACAAGGCACACTTTTTTCAAAGCCAAACTGATTTCAAAAGAGCGATCAAAGACAGTATTGAAAATGTAAATCTGTTAGCCTATTAGCTAGTCTTTCGCTCTGATTGAGAGTTGTTAAGACTAACATAAAAAAATGCTTGTTGTGATGCCTTTGGAGGCATCGACATACTAATAAAAATTGCTGAAAGTCCTTGTGTGTGTGTCACAAGTCCAAAAAAACTTAATAAGGTCTCTAATTTGACCCCCATCACCTCAAGCGATATAATTGCATCCCGCAGAATCCCAAGATCAAATGTGCTTTTAAAGTTTTTGACACCCTACTTAGTTCACAAATGAAGGCGCACAAGTGATAAATGGAAAACACCCAAGCATCCTTTTAAACCGAAGTAGAATCAGTCGTGATTGCAGCTTCTGATTCCTGCTTTTTGGTTTCAGACATCAAACCATGCCCCAGGCACCTGCTGTTCTCTCTATTGTAGTTAATGCGTTGTCCTCAATCCCAGCATGCTTGGGAAGCAGCATCTTCTATTACAACAGAACAGTGTAACATAAAAGTGGCATTTCTTTTGACATTATTCATTATTAACGGCACTTGGTGGACCGCGGAGCACAAAACACGTCTTTTATTGTGTGCGTGGGTGTACATCTTTCATGTTTTATCACGAAGACGCCCTTAACGTTGGACTTCTCGCCGTAATTACTTCTCGCGGGTTATCAGCACAAGCGGGTCAGGTCTCCAGTGGACTTGGCGGGCTACGGCAACACAAGTCTGGACGAGCAGTGTTGGAAATCTAGGGCAAGTTGGAGCTTGATGTTGTGATTGGCATCGCCTGGTTCAAAAGAAGGACTCGGGGAGCTATATATAGATTAATTATTGTTGCACATAGACGTCCTTCTGGAGTGTTTGCAGATAAGATGTTTACAGACTGGGCTAAAGAAGGGAGGAGGGTGTCAGGGCTGTGTGCCATTCAGAGCTGATTCGGGAAAGCCTTTTAAATGTATAAATGGAATTGGAACAGAGGCAGCAAACAAGATTTGAATTGGAATCTGCATATTGTACATTTCCTCCTGTAAGTGCATAACAATATGAATGGATCTGAAACATTTTATCACAAACAAAGTGCTATTTCTACAAATATTTAAAGTTTAAACCTACAGTATATACATATACGGTATATACGTTTTTTTGTTATAAATCATACACACACACACACACACACACACACACACACACACAATGTATAAAGTTGCATGAAAACAATGTAGATATTCTGTAGTTTGGTATAATAAAAAAAAATACTAATGACTAGAATGACTAAATGAACTAAATTAACCTAAACAATATCACTAACATAATAATACTAAATGAACTGTCATACAATTAAGGCAATACTTGTATTCTATGTTTAGAAAGCATAATTGGGAATTAGAACAAATTAATTAATCTTAAACATTTTATCATATGCTCAACATTTGAGCAATTTTTTTAGAAACATTTGATGATAATTCTTAGTGTTTGTAGTGCTACATATATTTTTAATAATAAATTATATATATATATATATATATATATATATATATATATATATATATATATATATATATATATATATATATATATATATATATATATTGCAAATTATTATACTGGAAAAAATCTCTAATCATTTATGTATTGTAATCTAGGGCATAAATGCATAATTAGCCCAAATGAATCATGCAATTTCTTTTATTAATTAATAAATAATTCCATCTCAACTTACTGTCATTCCATCTCAACTTCCTATGGGGCGTGGCCAATGTGCTTCAAACTCCTTGAATCGAAAAGGATCCAGTTCTTAAATTCGTATTTTTCACTTAACCGTCAAGGTGTTCGAGATCAACAACAACACAGACCCCAAGACACACGACTCCCGCAACTTTTTCATTTCCTCACGGGGAGCGTCATTTGCGTAGACGTTACAACGAGATGGACTTATGTAGGTTATCAGACGCACTGGGGCCCCCTTGAGCATTTCTGAAATTAATGTCAGAATGACGAATATGATGAAGGGCTCGCGATGAATATTTCATGTATGACCCATATGAGGGAACGGGAGAGGGAGAGAGCAGCAGAGATGCTGAGACGCTGAGCGGGCTTCGGCGGAGCCTGAGCTGAGCTGCGGCTGAGAGGGAGGGAGGGTCCATTCCACGCGTGGATTATTGTTGCTCTGCATCGCGCTCTATCCATAAGGGAAGCGGCCGAGGAGAATCGGAAGAAACCGAAGCCCAGACCGAAAAGTAAGTGATTCATTTCCAAACGTCTGCTCTTTGATGCGATGCGTGCAGCGGTGAGGTGATCAGTGTTTTCACTGTCCACACGTGACGGCGAGTCACACTTTATATGGCAGTGATACTGTACATGTACAGTGAGACAAATCCAACTTTGTGGAGCTGGTAGTGCATTGTTATCCGTTCAGTCTGCTTTGTGCGATTAATGCAGCTTGTACCGACTCCATTCAAACTTTAGTGTGTTCAGTGTGACTGACGTGTGTTATTTTTTAGGCTTTTGTAAGAAATGTCAATTTTTTTTAGTTTTATTAATCTCCCGTTCACTTTTACATTGTTTGAATGTTCGCTGCTGCGATGGCGTCATCGTTATATTTGCATACTAAATCGCAATTGGTCTTCTTTCCCGCGCTTATTTGCTATGACAACAAGCATAATAATAATAATAAATGATAATAAAATAATGACTGTGTTCGAAATCGCACACACTGTAAGTACTTTCGAGTAAGTTCGAGTAACTATTAAAAAGCAGAGATGCCTGACATTTTTAAATGCTTATGCACTATTGCGTGCTGTTTTGTTGTATAACTAGTGTATTGGTGCATACAGAGTGGCACTGCAATAAGGAATGATATAATAAACTTATAAAGCTCATCCACTACACAGTTGAGAACATAGTGCCTAGTGCGTCATTTGGGACACAATTTATGTCTGACATGTGACCTACCAGCATCAGTGGTGGCCTCTCCCCTGGCTTGATAGGATAGTACATGGAGTAGTAGGTCATTCATGTACTATTGTACAGTATATAGTAGGGAAGTAAGCTTGTTTGGATGAGTTTCCAAACAAACGGTTAGTTTTTACCGATATCTTATGAACTGCAGTAACAAAAATATGTGTTCATTTTCAATCTGGAATTGACTGGATTATAAAAAGTGCCAGGATAGGCTTTGCAAGAGGGCTTTGCAACTTAGCCTAATTAAAAAAATAAAAAATAAATTTATTTCAAAGGCTTTTTTAGAGAAAAAGACTCCGTTTGTCAAACTCCTAGTCCCAAATTTTGTATTTAATATGATATCAGTTAAATTCTGACTCCAGGTCTCAGATTTATGTCAGTTTTTTAAATTTTTTTAGCTTTAGTTTTTGAATTTATTTGAAGTTAGCATGACATTACTTGTGACTCAGTGTGAAATGTTCGCAAAAAAAACAACATTGTAATGCTGATAGCATCGAAAAATGTTCTTCTAAGGTTTATTCTTAAGACTTTCCAGCGTTTCCTCGATGTTAGTCAACGTTGTCGACATGTCTCCTGCTAACGCATTTGACGCTTTTTATATTTAACTATTTTTAATTTAAAGTTGGCAATCCGTAACATTTTTTTCTGTTCAAAATGTACAAAATAAATATAATAAGCGAGTGCATCATGAATCCATTTTCCACACCATGGCTTATCCTGACTCACTACGGTACACCTACAATGCATTTTTATATTCAGACTATTTCAGTCTGGTACTGGTGGATCCGCTGCTGAGTGGCCCAGTACCTTTCATGATTTATAATAGACGTAAACAAAGAAAAGTAGCTCTGGCTATACAAAAATCCTACACAAGACACACGCAGTTCTGTTTATTAACCGCTGAAGCACCAAAAGTTACAGACTGCGGCTACCGTGCGCAACAAGACCAAGAACACGCGTGCGAAAGCACATAGGGTTCATAGTGATTTTGACCTAAGGTTAACTTTTGACAGCGTACCTGTGAATGTCAGGCGGGCTACAGTAACCGAATCGGACGTTACTAGGTCACATGGAAAACAGAGCAAGCAGTACTAGTGCTTTTGCCCGAGATCTCTCACCCTTTGGTAAAGATGTCACACCTTCATTCGCGGCGACAAGGCTTTTAAGTATGGATCGCATTCGTCTCCCTGAAAGGTCACAGCCTTTGCGAGCAGTCAGTCAACCTTCTCATCTGAATGCAGCGAATAATGCGTATTAAAGGTTAGAACGCTCCGACTCGCAGCTCTCTCGCAGGGCATTTTCAAAAAAGGGGAATATTTGCTCCGCAAGCTTTTTTTTTCTCCCCCCAAAGCTGAGACTAGCCAATTTCTGAAGACTGTTTCAGCCTGCTTTTAAACGGCGACTGCATAATGTCCGCCCGCTCCAAATATTAACTGTCTGCAGCAGTGACAGCCTGCCAAGTTTTCAGAGTCGAGCTTCAGTGATTTCTCACTGTACTGGTGTCTTTAAACACCGCGGGGGAATAGCCGCTCTGCTGATTAAGGAACCGCGGCCTTGGACTCATTCATATTGTAGGAAGGTATTTCCATAGCAATTAGCTATGAGACCTTTTGGCTCTCGCTTTAGAGAAATACATCCCCAGCTCCCAGTTGTAATCTTCCTCCCGAATCCACAATTCGGACCAGTCTCATCCACATTATTATCCCACTGCATTTATATTCAAATGGCACGCTGAAGGCCTTCGTAATTGAATCTAATCCACTCGGTTTGATCAAAGGCCTTTTACAGGAGTCATAGTTTAATTTGTTGAATCAATAGAGCAGCTACGGTTTTGTCCATGGCTGACCTAGATTTCTCTGGGTTTTATTACACCGCCTAAGTTAGCCGGCTTTTTTTTTGGGAAAGCGCGTTGCAGGGAGTTTTGAATATAAAATCGTCACGGAAAGACAAACGCGTTTTATGTAATCCTCCAGGGAACGGCGACGGCGGAATTGCATTATGTTCTGTATCATGCGCTCGTGCGCTGAATTCAGGGTTGCTATGGAAATGATCTGCTCTGCTACAGTTGACATTGGCCAGACAATGAGCACAAAGGATTAAGGAAGCAGCAGATGAATAAAGAAGAGGTCAGGTATAGTATTCTCCCATTTAGCTCTGTTATATCATGATCCTTTGATGCCAGGCGTGGGAGGTGGGAGCAAAATTAGATTGCAGGATGAGCCGTTTTATATCAGGATGATGTTATATATTACAATATAGATTTTGTTTTCGCTCGCTGGAATTTTTTTTTTTAGCTTTATATATTAAATAACTCTTTTTGGGTATTGCAGTGAGACGAATGCTTCACAAATGAGAAGTTCGTCCTCCCTCACGGTTATTTTTTTCGTTTTATTTGGAACTTTGTGGTGAAAAGATTCACATTATGTAATGCAGTAACGCAGCTTTAAACAGTACTAACTAAAAAGCCATATTTCTTTATAAAGATGTGGATTTTTTCATCTTGAGCATTTAATGGGTGTAATATATTTAGGTTTTTCTGAAAACTTTGTAAGTCAGGTTTCTGGTATATATCTTTATGACAGTGACATCATTCTGTGAAGGAATGCTATTTTTTACACACTCATTAAAAAAGTAGCGTGTGGTAGTGTTAATATTTCGGTTTTACGTATGGATCAGTTGCGAATTGCATTACGTTAGGTTTTAGAGTTAATGTAGTAATATTAGAAATGGGCGATATGACCAAAATCATATATCATAATGTGTGTAATGTGTAATTTTATTTCATGGTAGCAGTAGTTATTTTGGGGGTTAAATAAGGTCTTTATGGTGTTACTATTTTTGATGCGATAGAAATGTCGTAGTTTTTGTCGCCAGTGCCGATATCACGAAAAAACTACAACTACAATAAAAAAAAAACTCAAGCTTACTGAAGATGACTACATTAGGATGAATAACTAAGAAATGCTGCATAAACTGAATAAACACTGTGCTAAACAGTAAAATTGTAACTGTAACTGTAAACTAAACACAATAGTCCAAAATCTCTACTGGTTGACACATTTCTACCAGTTAATTGTGTGTGTTTTTCTATATAGCAAGTATATTCATTATTATGATACAGATTTTTCCCAGTTTTTTATGCTAATAAATTTTCCTAAATTAAGTTACTGAAATTTGGAACATGGAATATGAAATATTTAACTCACATATCACAGATGTGCAAATATGACAAACTAAAATAATAAAGTGCATAATTCCAAGTTCCAATTTCATTCTACAGTGGCATTTATTCATATGAATAATGAGTGTTTACATAAAGTTTACAAAAAAAAGTGTTTCTGTAGGGTGTAAATTCTGACCACGTATGTGCCCGTTTTTTCATATTTCACCTATAGATAGTTTAAATAACGATATGCACTCGTAAAAATGGTTCCATGAAGAACAGTGGACTCTTTCCATTGCACAAAGGTTCTTTATAGTCCCTCACACCATTAGAAATGGTCCTTTTGCATTACGAAAGAAATAATTCTTTTAAGAACAAGTTCTTTGAGGAAACTAAAGTGGATCTTCCATGGCATTGCTTGCGAAAGCTTCCTTTATTTTCAATAGCGTCGCAAATGTTCTAACCGCCGACATGTTTCTGTCATTGCACGGTATTTTCAGAATGTTCTTTCTTAATTGATGCTGAAAGCTAATGTAAATTGAAAAGAAGATGGAGCAGAGAATCCCCGTGGAACTATAACAACGCTCTGCAGATAAACCTTCCCGGGATCATTTTGTTCTGATTAAAAACCGCTCTTTTGTGGACTTTAGAGTTGGCGCTGTTTGAATTCAAGGAGGCTAATTAAATAGAAGTCGATAAACGCTTACCTGCTGGGGCCTTATGGATTCATCGGAGGAGGGAATGACAAGAAGACCTTAAATGGATCATTTGCGCAAAGTCTATTGGATCATACTCGCAGCTAATAGCTCAGGTTAGGATACAATGAGGTGCAGAATTAAGCCTAAGTTATGTATTGGGGATGGGAGACTAACTAATTAAAAGTTTGAAAAGGATGCACACTGATTGTAAATGACTTCGGTGGGTGCTCGTAGGCCTACTGTTGATCTCAAGCTGTTCGAGCAGTTAATTAACCAAAAGAAGAAGACGTGGCAGAGCAAATCATTACAGATTGCAATTAATGCGATTTGCAAGCCATGCCAAGAGTGAGCAATCCCGCTTCGTTAACAAGAGAATGTCAGCTCGGGTCAAAGGGGTAAGATCGCAGTGATTTTTGTTTGTTTGTTAATGCATCATTAAAAACGTAGAAGGCTTCGGCACAGAAGCCCCGGTTCCCGCATCTTGAGATCGTCTCATTGTTTCTATGGCAACCCATCTCTGCATACCGAGTCGAGGGGGGGAAGGAAAAAACGAGACTTGAGAAATGTGTCTTTCCTTCAGCTTTCTTTTAAGTTTCTGTCTTCTCTTGGATGAGACGTACGACAGCTTGGCCTGTAAATGATGGTGGAGATAGTCGAAACCCCAGGTGAAAGACTGAGATTGGAATACAAAGGCAGGGAAAGAAAGGCAGAGGGTTGGACTCTGAGGAAAAAACCTTCTCATCTCAGCTCGCCTTTGACAGTCAATTTACATCTGAGAATATCTCCCCAAGTTACGGCTCGCCCGGCTCGGCTTCGTGGCTCTTTGTAATTGTTACATGCAACATTTATTTAAATCTAAACTGATAATCTACACTACAAACGCACTTCAAAAAAATGTGTTTTTGTCTGTGACTGAACATCAAACGGCTAATTGGAAACAGAGCCATTTTTTTTTACATTCGAGGGTGATTTTATCGTAGAATAAAGTAGTTTTAGGGGAGCATCTTTTTAAAAGAATAAAAAAAGCTGGTTGTCCAAGGGAGGGCTGATGGTTAGACTAGTTGAAAAGATTAAAAGTTAAAAAGATCTTTACCTATTCATGTGGGGTTTTTTTTTTGTTTTCTTTCGCTTTCTTTTCATGTTATGAGTTTCATTTGCCTATCAACTTCATCTTTTTCTTAAAAGGATTTATTCTCATTTGTGAAACAACCTTGAGCTGTTTGAAGGATGCTTAATAAAAAAGAAATGTTTTCACATAAAACTATAAAAATGTATAATATATATATATATATATATATATATATATATATATATATATATATATATATATATATATATATATATATATAAAAGTTGTTTGAGAATGGTTTTTACTATGGTTAAATTAAATTGGTCAAATAAATAATATAATATATATATATATATATATATATATATATATATGTATGTATGTATAACGTTACATTTATTTCAAATAAATACTAGTCTTTGAACTCAAACAATTCTTAGAAATATTAGGAAATGTTTTCAAACAAATATCTAATTAAATTCTTAATAATTAAATATATTTTTAATTATTAAGAACTAAATAAAAAAATTAATCTAGTAAATATTGCAGCAAATCAGCATATTGGAATGATTTCTGAAGGATCATGTGATACTGAAGACTGGAGTAATGATGCTGAAAATTCTAAAAATTAATTCCATTTCGAAATGCATTCAAATACAAAACAGAAATATTAAAATATTATAAAATATTACAGCTTTTACTGTATTTTCAATCAAATAAATGCAGCTTTGATAAAAGGGCTTGTAGAGTTTGAGGGATTTGTCTTATAACATGATGTTTCTCAGTCTCTTAAAATCGATTGCTCCCCTTTTTCTGTGTTTGATGTTTAATATACTTGAGGAACGGGATTTTGGTCCTGTGAGCACCCTTAAGATGGCAATATGTTGAAAGAAAATGAGAAAGTCTGACAGAGTTAGTGATATTTTGAACCCGTGTGCGAGCGCAAGAGAAAGAGACACTGAGAGATCAGCTCATTTTACGCTGTGATTGGACTTGATGAAGTGTTCACCGCTCTCAGGGGTCTCTGTGTAGTTAACACAATCACTAGAGGCCCAGAGCTCTCCACCTGTAATAAGCCGGTTTAATCGATATTAAAGTACTATCTGATGGCTTACAATGAGAACAGAGCAGCCAAACACTTCAACTCGGTGATCAACTTTTCAGAGAAGCCCATCAGAGACTCACCATCCACCTGAACGGCTGGAAATGACACTGAGATGGAAACAATTCTGAATGAAGGTCCTTTTCATTGAGATATGTCCTGGGAGATTTTACACACTTTCCGATGACTAGCATTGTAGACTAATTAAAGTTCCAACGCTATATTAACTATATTGTCAGTAGTGTGGCAGCAGCTCAACTGTTTTTATAGAAATGTCATTTTTAAAGCGGTTCAGTTCCTTTCAGCTTTTTTTTAACACCACATGTGTATATATGCAATAACTACAAGTACACAAAACAATTAAAAATAGGTCAGATTAACGTATTTACTTCAATTACCTACTGTGAGGACGTTTCCAAGCGAGGGTCAAATAAAGATGTGTCCTTTCACATAATGAAGCATCTTTGTTGTAAAAAACGAACAGATAGTTCGATAATAATTGAATTTCGCTTAGAAGCTAATGTGTGGTTCGTTGACGTCTTCTTAAATGACATAGCTGCGATACATCTAATGATTTTTTTTCTGTAATGTTTAAGTGAGGGTTGTAAGTGAAGGTGACCTGCAGTACAAGAAGCATGAGGATGGTTTCTCGAGGAAAGACGGGGACTGAGGGAGATATAGTGAGGTGAAGACCACAGTTGCCTGGATACTGCTGGATGCTAAGCCACGGTACAACGGCCCACTTCAAGCTCATTGTGTACACAGCTGAGGAGAGAAGAACAGTTGTGTGAAATTGGTTGCGTCAATTGAATCAAGTGATGATGCTATTCTGGGCCGTCTTCCATATCTCTGCCTCCACTCGGATGAAAATAGAACGTAAAAAAAGTGTTTGCATTAGCTGTGTACTTCACAGCCATAAATAACACAAAATGTGCTTTTCTTTGTTTGCTGGGATACATGTTGCAACAACTGGGAGCTTTTCTTTCTTTGATATGCATTAGCCGTCTGTAATTAGTTCCCGTATTATTTGTCTTAATATGATTACAAAATAATTGTAGCGCTGTAATGGTGCTTTGTATATAAGTATGTCCTAAAGAAGAAACAAAAACAAGCTTTAATTACATTACGTGTTTGTTTTCATAAACTATCTATTTATGCATTATATATTTATATATTTCACTCTCAACTATACTAAGAAATTCAGCATGAACTCTGAATTGATTTCATGAAATTTACTTTATGGAGTGCATAACGCCATATATATATATATATATATATATATATATATATATATATATATATATATATATATATATATATATATATATATATATAAATATAAATATGTGTGTGTGTGTGAAGAATGTATATATATATATATATAGTTTCACCTAAATAAACTCATAAAATAATTATTTGAGAGTTTATTAACATTTTTGAGTCATTTAATCTGTACATGTTATATTTGAAAATAAAAATACACTTATTAAAAACCATTAACATAGCACCGAACTTCATTTGGTTATTCACCTCAAAAAGTTCTCATTTGCTGCTTATTAATAGTTAGGTGTTAAGTTTGGATATGATTAGGATTGTAGAATAAGGTTATGCAGAATATGTGCTTTATAAGTATTAACAAACAGCCAATGTGTTAATATTAGGCATGATAATAAGCAACTAGTCAATAGTGAGAATTGGTCCATATACTAAATTCTTGCTGATTGTTCTAATAAACAATGGACAGATTAATCAATAATCAAGACTGTTTGCCCTAATAGCAGACAGCCATGAATAAACAATCAAAATACATATGACAAGGCCTACTAAAATATTGGGATAAATGCTTGTAAAAGCTAAATGGAACAGTCTGGAAAAGTCTCCGGTGATGCCTCATATATATTCAGAGATGTTATAAGATGAGTCACGCATCATATCTAGTGAGCCGCGGGAACAGTAGGCGACGGTATGAGAATATATGGACATTGCGCATGTTGTAATCACTGTACACATTGTCATAATTGCTGTATGGATCGCACACAACAGAGAGATACAGCAGTGACTACTTAACGTTACCGCTATTCTAGATGTGGGCCGTGTAAACCAACTCCTCTGGTGCTTTCAGGAGCTGCGTGAGGAAGCAAAGCGATCGGTCGGGGTGATGACGCTGCCCTCGGCCCATGAGTTTCACTGGCAGAGCCTGGCGAGTCTTTCCAGCGCCCGCGTCTATCACTCACTAGCCGACGTCGGGGGACAGCTGTATATGGTGGGGGGTTGCGACGCTTCGGGTCGACCCACCAGCGCTCTGGAGCTCTACTCCCCTGAGGTGGACCGCTGGCTCGGTCTCCCTCCGATGCCCACGCCGAGAGCCGGGGCGGCCGTGGCTGTGTTGGGTAAGCAGCTGCTCGTGGTTGGGGGAATGGGGAAGGACCAGCGCCCCCTGAAGGCTGTGGAGGTGTATAACACCGAAGAAGGCAAATGGAGGAAGAGGTGCTCGCTCAGAGAGGCGTCCATGGGCCTGTCTGTCACTGTTAAAGGTAAACAAAAAAAAACACGTTCTTATTTTATATTTAACACAAACACTGTCACTTATTCAAAATAAAAATGCAAGGACTTTATTTTTATTCATGTGAATTGGATTTATGTTTATTATTCATTTTATTGATACAACATATTAATAATGTATAAATGGACAATGAAAAGTGTATTTATATTGCAATTTAAAGAGAAATGATTGAAAACAAGTAACATTCTGATGGAATGTTATAAAGATAAATATACATTTTTTATGTATACTCTTCCAGTCAAAAGTTTGGAATATTTAAGCCTTTTGTTTTCAAAGAAGAATAAATGCTTATCAAGGCTGCAATTATTTGATGAAAAATACAGTAAAAAATACAGTAATATTGTGAAATATTACAATTTTCACTCAGAAATTTATAGTAACCCTAATTAATAATTGTGAAAAGAAACAATTAACACCGAATTATACAATAATATTTGTTTTATTACTAACTGAAAGGTTATGGTATAATTCAGGGTCACTTTTATCACTTCGAATTATTTGTAAAGTTTTCTAGCATTTTTTTTCTGTGAAAATCTCACACCTTTTTCAACGTATAAAATAGACGTTTTTTCTTTAGAATAAAGATGAATTGTGCAAAATAAAAAAGAATGTGCGCTAAAGACCAAAATAAATGGTTTTGTTTCATGTTGACTTTAAACAAAAAACATGTCAGTCACTTTAAATAGTCTCCTCTTTTCAGCAGCGCTTCTGTCAGCGCATGACATTTAAAGCGTTTATTCATTGTTTACTTGACATTGTAAGGTGAGAGACTGTTTTGTTCAAGAGTTCTTTGTTGATAATAAAGACCTTCATTTGACTCACTTCACCTCTGCTCAGACGGCAGAGCTCTCGCTGTTGGGGGAATGGGAGCAGACCTCCTGCCTAGAAGTGTTCTCCAGCAGTATGACCTTCGCAAGGACGTGTGGGCGCTCCTTCCGCCCATGCCCACCCCTCGCTACGATACCAGCATCTGCCTACTGGCCTCCAAGATCTACGTGGCAGGTTTGCTGAGTAGAGAGAGTCCTTGTGTATCTGCAATCTACCCTTGTGCATTAAATACTTTACGTGTGTGTGTGTGTGTGTGTGTGTGTGTGTGTGTGTGTGAGTGTGCGTTCCTGACCTCGCTGTGGTTTTGGGGACAACGTTGCTGAAAATGTCTCCTGAAGTTTAATGAGAGGGTTTCTACAGGTCTTAAAAGGTTATGCAAATGACGGCCTTAAAAAAGGGTTTTAAAATTGAGCAGAAAGTTGCTTTAAATTTTGCATATATTGAAAAAATTAACAGTGGTTTTGTCTTGTTTTCCAAATATTTGATAATACATTTATTTGAGAAAATTAAGATATCCGGTCGTTTTCTGAGAAGCCGAACAAAAGGTGGGTTTGTACTAAAAACAAAAACAAAAAACCTGTTTTTCTTGGAATTTTTGCTCATTTGTTCTTGTTTTAATCAGTTTCTCTGAAAACAAGACTTCTTATCATGCGTTTGCTTAACAAGTAAATATATCTTTATTTAAAAGTCTTTAGGCATTTTCAGTAAAAAAATAACACAAAAACATACTAAGGAAAAGCATCGCTTTTTTGTTTGCTGTGTTATCAGAGAGCACGGTAAAAGATATTTCAATATACTAGCAGTTTTTATGTATGTATTTTTGGCAACACTGTTTCTAATACTACTTGTTGCTTTGCTCCCTAGGCATTGTATCTGGAAAACACTGATATCATTTGTTACCTTCAGATTTTTTCTTCACTTGGTTTTAAAAGGTCTTTAAAAGGTTTTAAATGTAACTTTATAAAACGTGCAAAAATGAAACTCCAACATGCTCTGTGCATCACCGTGCAAAAACGACCAATCACCATCAGTATCTGTGTTCCTTCAGGAGGACGTCAGTGTAAGCGTTTGGTGAAGGCGTTTGAGGTCTTCGACATGGAAAGCCGTACCTGGTCCTCTCTACCCAGCCTGCCTTGTAAGAGATCTTATTCTGGGGTCTTATGGGACAGCGCCGGGCGTCTTTGCTGGTTGGGAGGGCTCAGACAAGGAGGAATACACCAAAGTTCAAAGTTTACCAAGAATGTTAACATCTTTGACACCAACCAAGGTAAATTAGCTAGACATGCCAACAATATCAAAGTACCTCTCTTATATTCGACCATTAATCCAAATGACCATTAATTCAAAGTAGAATAGACTTCAAACTCAATGACTCAATGATTTAAACACCTTCAACTATCCTTGGTGTATGACTTTATTCTTTCAGAAGAATGCAATTTTAATACATACAAGAGTTGTATTTAAAAATGTCTCTTTACTGCATTATAATGGCAGTGAGTAAGATTTTGGATGCCCAAAAAGTGCATCTATCCGTTAAAAAAAGTGCTCCACACAGCTCCAGGGGGTTGGTAAAGAGCTTCTGAAGTGAAGTGTTGCTTTTGTGTAAGAAAACTTAATAAACCCTCTCTTCTAGATCACACGAAAGTATAACGTTCGTGGAGTAACGTTATAGTTGTCACGTAGCTGTGTATCCCTTTAAATGATCTGTATTCAGTCAGATATGGGGTTAGTAAGATTCTTTTAAGAAAGGACACATTGATCAACAGTAATAGTAAAGACATTTCTAACGTGATAAAAGATTTCTATTTCCAGTATTATTTTTGAGCTTCATATTCATCAAAGAATACTGAAATCAAATGCAGCACAGCTTTCATAAAAAAAGCAGCACAGCTGAAAGACTGGAGGCTTAAAATTCAGCTTAACATCACAGAAATAAATTGCACATCGAAATAAATTGTAATAGAACGTATTTCACACTGTTACTGTTTTTTTTACTCTATTATTGATCAAATAAATGAAGCCTTGGTGAGCGTAAGAGACCTCTTTAAAAAAATTGTAAAAAATAAAATATGAATAGTATATAATAGTAAAATAGCAGTAGTAGATTAAGCAAGCCCAGAGAATAACTAATACCATTAAACCATCATAGGCTGGCTAGCTTTTTTTCTACAGGGTTTTCAGCACACGGTGCATTGCAAAACTAGGCTTAGTGCTGAAACTGTGTGAATGCCGTAACCTGTGAATATAGGCACCAAATTGAATCAGCTGCGCTTGTGCATGTGGCACGAAACAGGCCTTAGTTTTAATCTGTGAAATCTCCAAGAAAAACTGTTACAGCTTTTGAATGCGTATCAGCAAAAATGTTTCAACGCACAAATATATTAGTAATCTCAATAACCGTTGCCTTTTTATTAGATATATTTTTTTCATGGATTAACCCAAAAAAGGGGGTGGAAAGATACAAGGTGTGACAAAACGTAAGGCCTGCTGAAATGAGTTATTGATTTCTTTCCAGCTTCTCACGCTTTTTCTTCCTCTACATCGTTTCCGCTCAAATCCGATCTCTTCTAATCAGATTCAGCAGATGGGAAAATTGGACTTTTTTGGCCCCAAGGGCGATAAAAAAAAGTTCCTGTCGTAAGTAGGCAGCGAGGAGGTCATCTAGAACAACTGAACTTTGCGCGCTGCCGTGTGAATCATTTCTCTCTTTTTTAATTATTCTATTACTGGCACATGTGTCAGTCAACAGGTGCGTGAGCCGCCGTTCACAGAGCAGCACCAGGGATTAAGCCTCGCTATCTAATTTCCTTCTGCCCAGATCCGCCACTGGCAATAAAGCCCTTGCGTACAAGTCTCCCAGTCTAATATAACTAGGCGATAAGATCATGGGATAGGAAGGGGGCGTTAAATGATGCTATTCAGAAACACATTGTCATCCCTTATCCGTAGCTCATCCTGATAGATAGTTGAGGCCATCTGCTCTATTGTCTTAACGCTGGCTGCCGTGGAGAGGGTTATATCCAGAGAAAATCCCAGTTCTAGGCGAGATGGATGCGCTTTTTATTAAATATCCAACTTGACACTGTATACTTGCTAATTGAGCAGCGGTAGACCCAGAACAGTATGTTTTTATAGCTTTATGCCAAATGAACAGGCACCAGGACGGACCCCACCAGCTGTTTGAAGGGAATGTGAGCTTGCATCTGAATAAAAAGCATGCTTGGCATCAGAAAAAGTGAAAGGGCAACACTGTTCAGCAGAAAAAGCGTCAGATTTTCGGCCAACAACAGAGCGAGCATTGCACGCCAAAGGCTGAAATCAATATCCTGTCCAAAGTTGACAGACCCTTCATTGCTCATTCAAGTCGGACACTTTGATCCTGATCCAAATTGCCAAATTTTCAGCAAAACATCAATAAATGATTTAACTAAAATCAAATGAGAAATACAAACTCGGCGAGCATCCTTGTTGTCCACTGACTGCATAGACTGATACCTTTAATAAAGCAGCTTCCTGGATGAATATTGCATAAGGACTTTAAATACCATGAAGTCAACTTTGCTGCCAATTTAGGGGCAGGAACCACCCACTAGCTTATCAGAAAAGACATGTAAAGCAAATAGCCATAGTTTGTCTGTCAACCTTTTTACATTACGTCACTTGGTAATGATGTTTCAAATGCAGCATCTATGGGAGGGAAAATAAATTTGAATTAAGAGATATGTGTTGGGCACAAGCAGTACTTCAAATAAAGTTAAATTATAGTTTTTATATCATCACATGAGTGAGTATTATTAAAAAATTAATCATTTAAAAAAATGTACTTATCCACCATCTTGGATATGTTTTAACATCACTTCGTTACTGTGCATTTTAGGGTTGACTGTTGTGAAAATTGCCTGCAATTAAAAAAATTAGCATTTTGAAATGGTTTTGATCAGTTATATATATATATATAGATGCTGTGAGCATCTGCATGCTTGTCTTTGCAATCAAAAGCTCGTCACATGTTCTTCAACAGTACGTAAACAAGCATGGCAGAAGGAGTCGGCATCTCTCAAACAAACCATCATTATTCTAATGCCGTTTGTGCGTTATTGGCTGTGATTGTGCTTTTAGGCTGATTAGGTTGACTGAGAAATGTAAATAATGTGCCAAATTAATGTTCTACATCTGTGAAACACAGAAAGCTGCACAGCCCCAACTTCCTTTTCAAAGCAATTAAAGTGTTCTAGCTCAGTAATTTTTTGAAGAAATGGTCCTTGCATTTATTACGGCAAGCCATTGGCTTAGTTATTAGACAGATATTAGATCCTGCAAATGGAAAACATTCTGTCAGCTTTAATCGACAAGCTTGCAGGCTCTAATCTGCAGGAAAGCCCTTTATTTCCATTTCCTCTTTAGACATTTTAGGAAAAGCTGTCAAATGAAACAGTTTCAAATCACATATAAGCCAGTTAATTTTCTTTCGCTCATTGTATAAATCTGATTTATTGTGTCAGATTTTAAATCACATCGTGTTAATGGTGTATGGTGTGTAATTTATTCCAAATTAAAATACTCTATTGCATCCCATTTTAATGTATAAACTATATGTATGCCATCGATGGAATGACATCTTGGAAATTGCTTGGAAATGACCCACTTAACCTTTAATATTTAGTATTTTATTTTGCATTTTATCATTGTTATTTTTGTCTGTTTCGATTCGTAGGAACTTGGTTGAAATCGGAGGACACCGTACCCTTGAAAACCAAGCGAGCAGACTTTGCCGCAGCCATAGTGCGAGGCAGAATGATCGTGGCGGGAGGCCTAGGTATGGAAGTTGCATCATAATATATTTATCTACTGCACAGTTGCCGTCACAGTTGGTGTCATCCAAACATCTGCTCTCTTCCTACAGGCCATCAGCCATCAGTGCTGGACACCGTTGAAGCATTTCATCCCGAAAAAAGAAAATGGGAAAGGCTGTCGCCCATGTCGACGCCGCGTTGCTCTGCCTCCAGCATTGTTATCCGTGATCGCCTACTGGTAGTAGGAGGTGTCAATCAAGTCCCAAGCTCCGCCCATGAGATTCTTTATATAAAGGAGGAGGAGATTCTTTAACCACAGAACGTTAGGTTTACACATCAGAAAAAGTTGCCTTCGATGATCAAGTCCATTTTTCACGGTGACGTTTACTGTCGCTTGGCAAAATTTTGCATCAAAATCCAGTCTGTGCATTCGGGAGTATCGCTTTCGCTCGTGTTCAGTGTGATTTTTTTTGCAAATTCACTATGATGAACAATAGAAATCTGCTACTTCGTAAGCTGCGAGTTGGGGTTTTTCACCGATTTTGCACGTTCGAATTGGTTTGATAAATTTGCCAAACTAACCTACTATAAACTGCTGGGCTCATGTAGCGAATTTGGTAACACTTTAAAATAAAGTTCCTTAGTTAACATTGGTTAACAACAATAATAAACATGAACTGAGAACTAACAATACTTCTACATCATTTATACATTTTTAGGTGATGTTAATTTCAGCTTTTACTAATGCATTATTAAAATCCCAAGTTTTTTTAACATTAATGCGCCGTGAACTAACACGAATAATCAAAGAACAACCGTATTTTCATTAACTAACATTAACAAAGATGAATAAATAGTGTAATAAATGCTGTTTGTTTGCATGTTTGTTCATGTGAATTAATACTTTAATGTTAACAAATGACACGTTATTGTAAAGTGTTACCGCAAATTTTCATAACCGACTTTAACACTAGCTAAAACTGCTTCGGGAAGTTAACCAATCAGCTTCCTCTCGGTCAGCTCGGCAAACTCACATGACCAACTTCTCGGCGCTGGGAACTTTTTTTGCCCTCATGCGAATTTCTCAATCACGTGGAATAGATTTCGACCGCAAAATTTTGCTAATGCGACCGCACTTTAAAGCCTGAAATATACTCTACTCAAATACTCAAATGTGAATCTTGCGATGCACTGCAAATGCAATAGGCGAGGATGTAGAGTTTCCTTCAAACGTTTGTTTTAAATTCAATTCAGGTAGCTAGCTACAAATATGTCAGCAGTTTAAATGTAAAACATCATTTTTGCTAGCCCTAGCACATGATTCCCTTCGAACTGTTGCTCCGCCATGACAGTAGTTTAGCTGAAACAGAAAAATGACTGTAGAGGATGTTTACACTGATGCCTACTATAGCGCTCCTTGTGGCATTGCTGACATATTTCATATGCCAATGCATGAAATCAAACTAGAGTTGGTGTTTATGTACTTATGTAGAGTATGTTTTGGGCTTGTTATCAGCACAACAAGGTTCTTGAATGCTAGACTGTTCAAACAAATAAGCTGCACTATGTGACAAGGAATAACTAAAGCACATTGTAGGAAACGACATGTATTTTAGTTCCACAAAGCTCACCGGTAATTCCATTATTACAAACTGCACAGCAACGACAATCTGCCTTTTAAAGCCAACAGCACCAAACACCTACTGAATGATCTAAGCCAACAACATATGCACAAACACACCTTCAGAGACACAATAAATCAGTGTTTGAAAAAGAAACAGATTTAGCAGTCTCCCTATAACAGTGTCTTGAGATATTTTTAGGGTGTTTACAGGGTGGCTATTTAATCTACTGCTATTTTTAGCATGATCATTTAGTAATACAGCAGAGGTCTTATTAATAAAGTGAAGTCTTAACTTTAGGGTGTTATTTGTGAATACTGTACCTCACTGCATTTGTTGTGTAGGAGGCGTTATGTGAACAGATTTTGGTGGTTCGTATGATTAATATGGTTATTTTTCACTCATTCTGGTCAGTTTCATCCTTGTCAAAGGTAACTTGCACTGCTGTAGCACACACATGCAATCCTTTTTTCTAAATATTTACAGGGTGATCAGCAATTTACGGTAGCATCGAGTACTTTGTCTTTAAAAACCTGTTGAAATCAAAAATAGGGAGTTTTGTAACCAAAAAAAAAACTGAAAAAAGACTTTCCAAACCTTTTCAAACGTCCTGCACCAACAGGACCAAAAGAAACTCCGGTCTACATAGGATTTCATTGGGTTTTTAATACTACTCAAGATATTGAGTGTGTTTACATGCTTGACAATTCCGGCTACGCAAGTAACGTTTACACGAGTTTTGAAATTATTGGTTTGGGTGCAAGTATGCACACACAAAATACACCACCAGGATTGTGGCTTAAACAGTTCATGACTTTCAACTGGTAAAAGAAAACCATTTGCATTTACATTACCATGCTTGCTGCTGGGTGATTAAGCATAATAAGCGTAAGACTGTGCAAGTAAACACACTCATTGTCAGCACAAGGTTCAGAGATGCAGTATTTTGAATCGGGAAAAAAAAGTTGAAAAGCCTTTAGGGGAGTCATCATAGCTGTGGCCAATATCATTAAATGATGTTTACTTTTTTCTATTATGATGTTTTCACTTAGCCATTTGCTCTAATTTTGTTAGAATAATGTGTCTTGGATGCACATAGCAATAAAATGAAGCACTGTAATATATGGTTTTCTACAATGCTTGTACATTTGTGGTTTTGCCATTAAATGAACTTTGTCTCCTGCTGTGGTCTTCTCTCTTCCTTGTTTCTTGGTTCAAATGCACTCTTATCTGGGGTGGGAAAAAAAGAGAAATGGTTGATTTTCTTTTCTCTTTTTATTTAATAATGTCAAATAGCGGCTCACTTACTCGAGACTTGAGAAGGATGGCGGTTGACACGGAATGAGGACCAACTCTAAACGTGTGGACTCCTGGCCTCAGGTTTATTTGTCTCTATTGATTTCTTTCACCTCGGCAGAGGTGAAATGTGTCTAGCGGTCCTGTCGGCCACTCTCAGACCCGCTGAAACACTGCAGAGATGCAGTTAAAAAGTGCTGCAGTGGTTCTTCACAGTTTATCTGCAAAATACGTAATTTATACTAAATTTTGAAACATACTAAAGTATGAATGAATTTGTTGAGGTAATTCTATAGTTGCTGTAGTACATAGTATTATAAACAAATTTACCCAATACTGTAGTTTTCTACAATACACTACAGTTTACTGAAGTAAAAACTAATACTAAAAAATAATGCATTCGTTAATATATACAGTACAATACACTTTACTATGGTTCAAAAACACGAACCACCTTTTTCTTATGGGCGCTGCCATTTGTAAATTCTAGCTTTGATCTTTCAGCCGCGTCCAGATATTTAGCACAAATCCAAAACTCGTTTTGCTGTTTGATATTGAACATTTTTATCGTGTTATTTAAATGTATTACCTTTATTATGAACACACGCGTTTGCAGTGCAACCAGTTTTACCGTTTACTGCACCTTGTTATTCTCCTGTTGTTGTTTTTTTACCTATTAGCGGCTATAATGAACCGAAGCCTCACCCAGGCTTACTTCCACATTGAGTTTTTAGGCTGCTATAATTTATTATTGTATTTTTTCATGTACTAAAAAGTACCTAAAATCAGTTTTACCGTGCTGGAAAACCAGGTAAGGCTAGTTTGTGTGACTGTTACAGGGCTACCAACCGTCCCTTATTAGGTATCTATGTGTATATGCATATATATGGTAGTGTATGATTGTAACTTCATGTTGTGAACTCTTGTTATATGCAATGTGTGTGTGTGTGTGTGTGTGTGTGTGTGTGTGTGTGAGAGAGAGAGAGAGAGAGAGAGAGAGAGAGAGAGAGAGAGAGAGAGAGAGAGAGATTGCACGTTGTGAATACAGAGATGGAAAGAATCAATTAATTTGAACCAGTTCATTAAAACGAACCGTCCGGAGCGATTCACTCAAGTGAATCGGACTGTCAATCGCTACTGGTTGGTGAGTCTGCATTTATACTATTTACCACTTGGTGACACTGTTAATCAGTTTATGTAACGTTAGGCTTGAAGTCACTGAACGATCTTCTTGTTATACAAATATCTATTTAGTTTGGCTCTATTTTAGGCTAATTGGCATGTACTGTAGTTGAAGTTATGACTTGAACTCTAGAAGTTCCACAAATAGCTTTTATAAGCAAACTTGCAGTGTTTTTTTTAACAGTCACATCATTTTTTTGTCTGTAGTTTTTCTAGGAGAAACAAATCTCTAAACCCTCATTTGTGAATCGCTTCCTATTCTGGACATGAAGGCGCCCCGAGGGCACACAAGGTGAAACGTTCTGGGGCCGAAGTACCTTTTTAAGATGTGATACATGCAGTCAGGCTACTCTGTAACCAAGCCTTCCTGTGCGCGCTGCCTCCTGGCTTCATCAACCTGGTCAGTATTCTGATCACGTGACCTCGGCGAGCTCAGGACCGTCGGGGGCCACTTTTGCACCTCAGTGGAGAATTTTCCACATTAGTTGCGTTAAGCTATGTGCGGCACACCTCTGAATGCGTTAAAGCAGAGCTCTAACGACGTTTAGGTGCAAGAGCAACGGGGTAAAATTTAGCAAAGTCTGTCTAAAGTGGAAAATGCTTACGCTCTGTGCTAAACCGGCTCGCTTCTGACTCAGAATGGGGAACAAATTATACGATTTTCTACTATTTCGGAGAACATGATTGCAACAAGCAGGGTTTGAAATAATATTCTGTTATATTTAATAACAAATCGAGCGGCGTGATATAACGCAATTTTCATTCCTCATATTGAAACAAATAGAAGGCATGCTGCTACACGCTGAAGCTGAGTAACGTCACATAATGGGATTTGCGAGCTTGAATCAGATATGTAACTCTCGCTCAGTTTGGGGGTGGAAAGAGTAGCTGGAAGAAAAATAAAGCAAACGTCTTTATCTACCAAGAAGGTGTTCGTCATAATCATGATGTAGGGATAAATTTGTGAGCCTTAACCGCCCGGGATAATCTTTCAATCTGGACAGATATGAGAGTTTGTCTCAGAAAATGGAATCTAGTATCATCTTTAGAGGTGCTTGCTAAATTTAGGGTCACGCATTTGAAGTTTGCATTAAACTTGGGCGTACAGCTCATCCAGCACCTCATGAAATAAGATGCTTCAAATCGAGGAGAGCCGTGCTATTACTTTTGCTTTTATAAAGCGGTGGACTTGCCATTTAAGTCTGGCAGATGATAAAGTAGGAAAACATTTGCAGCTTGAAACTAGATGGACGTTTAAGGCGCACGGTGCAGGCATACCACTTTTAATGCACAACTTTTCACCACATAAATAATGAAGTACTAGTACTAGTTTGTTAGTTGTCTTATAATGTAATCTTACATCCATTACACTTCGTGTGCAAGAGGAAATGTCAGCAGCTGTGTTTGTATAAAACGAGAGAGCGAGTCCACGATATAAAGATGATAGAATTAAGAAATTGTACACTTAATTGAATTGAGGTTTAATATTTTATTAGATTTTAATATTTCATTAGCTAAGCAAATGCAAAGCTTCCAATAAAAAAAATCTGTTTCTAGCGTACAGAACCAATTTTATATACTAGAATGAGTCTGTACCTTGGAGAATGTACCTTGAAATGTCACGACTGACCAATCAGAATCCAGCATTTCAGCGAGTAACCGTGTAATCATTTTATTTAAAGCACAGCTACTTTTTGTAATTTTTTATTTTGTAATTAAAGTAGTTACTTACTCACCAATATATATATATATATATATATATATATATATATATATATATATATATATATATATATATATATATATATATATACATACTTTGCTTTTTTATTATTTAATCATATGTATTAATTCTATAAATAGTTAATACTGTCAAATGATTAATTGCAGTTTTATGTGTACATAATATATTTATTATGTATATACAAATACACACACATGCCTGTATATATATACATATTTTTAATATATATGTATTTATTGTATATACATAATGAATATACAAAGTACACACACACACACACACATATATATATGTGTGTGTATATATATATATATATATATATATATATATATATATATATATATATATATATATATATATATATATATATATATATGTAAACAAAACCTTTATTTTGGAAACGATTAATCACAATTAATCATTTGACATAACAATTTAAAATATTTTATAATATTTAGCACCGAAATAGGTGTGATGTCACATCATTAACCTAGTGTAATATGTCAGTTTGTACCGTATTTAAGGTCATTTATATTTGCTCAGCCTACACACTGAGGTAGATCCTTGCATGTTCTTTGCTGACTGGGTAATGACCAAAGGTTTTATTCACACTGACATTGTTCTTACACTGAACCTGATGACTGCAAGGTGACCACGTATGTGCTCAAATTGCGTAAATTTAAAATTAAACCTGACGCTTTAGTCAACAGGGAAAAGAACATGTTAATTCAGCAATTAGAGTCGAAACTGATGAGGTTCTAAAAATTACAACCAAAAAAATAAATTTTAAACACCTTATTTTTTAATTGCGGTTAAAAGAGAGTTTAACTTCAGGTCAGTATTCTAGCCCTCTCATTGTGACCATTCCAAACATTAAAAGTTATTTTTCATGCAGCCTTTCAAGGTAAACAAGGTCAACAGGTACATTTCTACACACCTTTAGTAAGACACAGAGTTCTCCACGATCAGATAATGGATAGAGAAATATGGGCAGTTTTGTTGTCAGGTAAGCAAAGCAAACTGTTCATGTTTCCAGTAACTCATGTCACTAAAGCTGAAAGGAGGGCATGTCAGGAAGGCCAGCGGGTGCTTATCATACGTCAGAGGCTAGTATTTATTCAGAATGATGACCAACTCATACAGAGCTGAAGTAAGCAAATATAATGCACCAAAAATCATTAAATACTCTAGGTGCTATGCTTTTTTATTCT
This sequence comes from Puntigrus tetrazona, assembly GCF_018831695.1. Lineage (NCBI taxonomy): Eukaryota > Metazoa > Chordata > Actinopteri > Cypriniformes > Cyprinidae > Puntigrus > Puntigrus tetrazona. Next base: position 7,927,674 of record NC_056709.1, read on the forward strand.
AGGTTATTATAATTAACAAAAAATGTATTATTTCCTTTAAACAAACTAATATATATATATATATATATATATATATATATATATATATATATATATATATATATATATATATATATAATTATATTATATTTATATATATATACAGTATATATGTATATATACTAATTATATATGTATAATTTACGTATACATTACTTTATTTGTTAGTAGCAAAGCTTGTTTTCATTTAAATTAATATGATATACTAAAATATCTGAAATGAAATTACAATTTTATAACTATATAGACATTTACAACAGCATTTAAACTCTACAGACATTTAAAACTAAATTTAAAAAAATTCAAAAACTAAAAAGAAAATATAAAAATAAAACTTTCTAAAAAAATCGTTAATAGCATCTCAGCAGCAAAATAAAATACTAATGGTCAATATATGAGGTTTGTTGTTGTAAATGTTTAGAATTTTAAATGACACTGTAAATTTTCTGTCTCTCATTTGAACATAAACTGGTGAACTTAAGCCCAGAATAAACAGATGCAATCTGTAAAATCAATTCTTACTTTCTATGCAATTGAAATGTGTGCAGTTATGCAATTTGTGGCATTGGACCTTGTGCCAAATGTCATGTCAGATGTGAGCTGTGTTCACCCTGTTCGAAATCAGAGAAACCTGTTAGGTAATCATAGTATTTACACATTTGTCAAACTTTTTTCATCTCTACGGTGCATGCAAGGTTCACTTTTTTGTAGTTTTGTTTCCAATTACGTATTTCTATTATATAGTATATAGTATATATATATATATATATATATATATATATATATATATATATATATATATATATATATATATATGCTCATTTTGAATTTTGAGGTGAACTATACCTTTACATTGTATATTTCTTGTATATATGCACACACACAAGTGTCTTTCTTGTTGTAGAACAACAGGCCATTCATTTCTATTATATGAAAAAAAAAATGAAATCAATAGCTACCATCAACTGTTTGGTTACCATCATTGTTGAGAATGATCTTCTTTTGTAGCTGACACAGAGAAGTAAATGGAGGGTAAATTTTTTGGGTTCCACTGTTTGCTTAAGAGACAAGTTACACAGTTTATCTGCTTTAACACTAGGCGGGTGCACAACTATACACTTTAGTAACAAACTGTCCAAATCTAAGTGAACATTCCTAAGAGGAAGAAAAAAAAAAGCCAAGCACAGCGGACCGATCTGGCAGAGATATCCGGAGAATTGCCAGGAGAGAGTGGTTGTCACGATGCTGTTGCTATGGATGGATTTGTTTTGTCGGCTCATCTCAGCAAGGACTGAATGCACTTCGACACTTTGCAGGGTTTCAGATTTAGACGCATAGGGTTATCGCTCGACTAGAGCGGGCCGCTCTTCTCTCAAACCAAGCATCGCGACAGTAAAGTTACAGCTTCTGTTACCTCAGTCTCAAACTAAAAATAGTTTAATCCCAAATATAACCATCTGCTTTGTGTGAGGGTGTGAAAACAACAAGATATGGTGTGATAAAAATATTGCGCATCTAAACGTGGTGTTCTGAAAATATTTCGGTTTGATTTGCAAAAGTCTGGTTTTTGTGCCAAATAAGAGCATATTTCTGCCAAATGGACATAAAACACGGAAACAGTTTATATGCCGTAAACTGAGAAATAAACAACAAAGGTCTGTAGCTCACCGGTCCATGTGTGGAATAAAATCATTTATACCGAGCAAATCAGTAAGATCTTTTCTTTTTTTTAATAAATCAATGCTTTGATTTAGCAAACATAAATGAAATAGTCAAAGGTGACACTGATGAAGCTGTTCTTTTGAGTGAAAATATTTAGAAAGTTGAACCGTCTAGACGAAAATTGAGTATTAAGCGAAAATACATATAGCAACGATAATATCGTAAATGTGTCTTAAGCATCGAATCAGCATATTAAAATGATTTCTTAAGGATCGCGCCTTTACACCGAAGACTGAAGTAATGATGCTTTAAATTCAGCTTTTCATGACAGAAAAACAAATCTGATTCTGAATATAGCACATGTATTTCACAATATGGTTTTACTGAAGAGTCTGATCAAACAAAGCATTGGTAAGAATGACTTTTGAACAGTGGTGTATGTGAAATACAACTTAATTTAAATATTTCTGTTGGTTCCATATACGCAGATCAACCAATTCACATTTTAATCAGCGCGTATTTGTTTTGCTGTTTTGAAATTGTGTATTATGCACCATTTCTGGTCACTGCATAATTATAATCTGTAATTACAGGTATAATTATACTCTCTTTTTCACTGCTCCACCGTACAGCACAATAATTCCCGCCGGCCCCGGGCGTACAATTACGATTCTGTTCTATTCCTTTATATTCTCTTTTCCTGGGAACGCATGGACAGCGATGTTTAACTTCTGAGTTTCCCCGCTCGCTCTTCTTCATCTAGACGGCTCTCGTCGAAATTCGCCAGTGACCTTTGCATTGCATTCCTTTGGAGCAGTTCAAGAAACTCTCACCTTCTATCAGCTGATGTGGACTTACTGAACTTCATGTGACTGAACTTAACTCCGGACCCCCGCCCGGTGCCGCTGATAAATTTCGCTTGTTTATCTGCGTGGCTAAGTTGCCTCTCACGAGAATGGCACGTGTTGCTGTCATCTAGTGCTCTCTGTGATCAAATGGCACGATTCCTGTTAAACAAATATTGACATCATCTCATTTGCATTCCGTAGTAGTATAGAGAACTCGTCATTCACGTTCCACAACCGCCTGTAATAAACCATATCGCGGGTCAGATAATGCCGTGCGACGAGACAAATAAAACAGTTATCTACAAGCGCGTAGCGGTCCTTTGAAAGTGTGTTAAAAACAAATACACGCTTCAAAATACAGGTCCATAAGGTCACAACAGGCCTGCATAAATAGCACAGGGCAGTAAACACATTCATTTTTGAAGGGGAGGCAATAACATCCAATTCAAAAACACTCAGTTTTGATTTCTTGTAAATCAGATTTTTTTAAGATCCCGCTTAAGGCTAGAAGCTTTACAAGTTCACGTTTTCAGAATGAGCTACTTTGGAGTTTACGATAAACGTTCTCAGCCCTCTTATTCTTAGACATTCTTGTAGGCAAACAAAATTCTTTTTTTTTTTGTTGTTGGAACCTGAAGTCTCCTGAGAAGCACCGCTGAGCACCGGGCGCCAGGGGATCTTGTTAGGGGTCAGTTTGTGGATCGTGTTGATGCCTTGGGGTGTAAGCGCGCTGTGGTGTCCCGGTCGGCCGGCTGAGAGCAGCTTCCCATCATCCCTATAGCTCTCAGAGTAAAGCCATGCCTTGTGACTTCTCAGTGCTAAGGCTTATACTGCATGCACTGGAAAGAAAAAAAAACAAACGTTTTTAATTTCGTTTTGTTTATGCAGGCCTTGCAGGGTTTTTTAATTCTTATAATGGTTCTTATAAGATCAAATTAGAATTTTTTTATTGTTCTTTTTTCTCAAGTCAGTTTTATGGTTTCTGCATCTTTCTGCATCACAGACAAACACACAGTTGGGGTTCCATGTTTTATGGGGACATTCTATAGGCATAACGGTGTTTGTATACTGAAGAAATACTATATATACTGTATATTCTATCTGTGCATCTATCTAAACCTACCCCTTTGCGAAAATTGTCAGCATTTGTAGAATTAAAAAAAAAAAAAAAAAAATGCAATTCTGATTTATAAGCTTGTTTCCAAATGAGGACCAAAAAATGTCCCCACAAGGATTTCAGTTATTGCTCATCTTTTCACCATATAAAACACACACACACACACACACACACACACACACACACACACACACACACATATATATATATATATATATATATATATATATATATATATATATATAAAAGACATACATAGACATACATAAATTTATAATATTTACTGTAAATAAAACCATATAAGAGAGAGAGATAGTTCTAGCTCCACTTTTATAAATTTTCAAAAATGATGTTTTTTTTTTATTACACATTCTAATTAATCCCAATCAAACTATTGTTGAGTTATTTTGATTAGGTAACAGCTAACTAATAAATTGTAACACAAAAACACAAGATAATAAAAACATGATTTTCTGTTTTGAAAATGCTTAAATGAATGTTAATGGATTTATAATTTCTTTGAATCTATGGTGGTATTTAGATTTCTTTTCTAGCCTATTTCAAAATGTTCATTTACTTGTAAATTATGTTGTTTTTCAGTAAAATCAGTGGGGGGTGTCTACATGTCTGCAAATGTAAATATTTCCTAGAAATGGAAAGAAACATTTATAATGGATCAAATATGAAATAAAACCTTTCCAGAGATTGCTGCTAAATTAACTCTCTTTCTTGCAATTGAATAGTAGTTACATTAATATTTCCTCTAGTGTGAAGAATAATTCCTACTGATTCATTTTCTGTGGGTGCACTGGGTGCAGTGAATGTATTAAAGCCGTCGTAACATTTTCAGGAAGACAAACATAATTTATTTAAATAATTATCAAGGGTGCCGTTAAATTAAAATCAAACGCTTCCTGATGCTTGTAAATGAACTCTCATGTTAACACACGCGGGTCCCTTCTCTGCCTACTAAAGCGAAGGCATGTCTCATGAATATTAATTATATGCCGTGACGCTCTGTTTTCTGATTGGCTGGAAAAAAGCTCCCGGGCGAAGAAGCGAATTCTACTAGGGCGAAGGCCGCGGCTTCGTGAATATTTATTACGTTGCGTGACTGAAAGGTCCGGAATGGTTACCAAGCAACGCCTGCTAGAGCTATTTAGATATTCATGAGCTAAGCGTTTTCCATAGTAGGATTCGTAATATCCGTCGGCGTTGCCCGCCTTGCGACTTCCTCCTGTCATATAGATGCGCAGGATCGAGCGCGTGTCAAATGGAACAATGTAACGGATCAGAGTTGACAGCCTCAGTCGAGAGGTTACTGATTAATCTCATTCCGGCTTCATAACCATAGATAAGGGCTCGACATCCGCCTGAATGACGGGAGAATGACCGCAGGTCCGCATTGAGCATTTTAGCGTCTTCTTTTCAAGGTAGGCGCAAGCGGGTGACTAATTTACCTGAGCCTTTAAATACCCTATCGTTACCTGTTATGACAAATAAAACTGTTTAACCGCAATCTGCTAGGCTACCTATTTATTGTGCTTAATTGCCAGTATTTGCGATTTTACTACATTAGTCTTCCAATGATGTGCTTGTGAAGCCGTAAATGACGCTCGATTAAGTAATTGTCAAATATTCACCGAGTCGGTTTAAAACGATCGTTTTTATTCTTATTTTAAACCCTTGAATTCGAAATTTAAAGGTTCCGATCAGAACCTAAAACAGTTGCTCCGCGAGAGAATCTTTGACAGCTTCAGAAAGTTACTAAACTAGTTAGTTAGCCGCTCTAGTTCTTCCAAAAAAAAAAAAACTGTAAACCTCAGACCACCGATCATATGATGTAAATTTTTTTTAAAGAGAGCCTTGATTTTTCAAGAGCCACATGCTTTTACGCAAGTTTGTATGTCGTGTGCCTAAAAAGGGTGTTTTCGCCACTTTGTTTCAGTCGCTGTTAAGTTTTATATGAGTCTTAAACGAAGCGAATAAACTTTCTTTACCGAGGGATATACGAGCGAGGTGTTGATGCAGAGCGGAGCGGCACCGAGCCGTGTTAATTTACGTCGTCCCATGCTGCGCTGGATTTGATCGGACTACTAAGTAGGGATTTTGTTTCAGTGTGGAGGTAATGAGCAAATTGTTGTTGGCTCGTATCCCCTCTTCCTTCTGCCGTGCCGAAAAGACTTTTCTGGGTGCTTGTTTCTCTGAAGAATCGCCCAGAAAGTTTCGTCAATCTTAAAAATATATCACGTCGTGGTCGGTTTTTTGAGGGTTTTACGCCTGACGGAAAGTGAATGTCGTCATACGCCACTAATGTGTTTATATATATATATATATATATATATATATATATAATAAACTTTATATTGGAGCTGGTTTAGTATATCTGTTTATCTATCTGTCATTGAACTTGAATGAAACTTTCAGTTTTGAGTGTATGAGCTCAGTAATTTCTAGTCAGGTTCATGGGTTTTCAGAATTTTAACTTGATTATCATCTTAATACATAACAATGAGGTAATGCACATTCTCGTACCTTAAATCAAGGCAGCAATTAAATCTTAAATCTTTTTGCTGAAAGGCTAGATCCGTCTCAAAGACTTCTGAATGAAACTGAAGAAAACAGTGTAGGAGCTAAAATAATTTAACTTATAATAGATTTCGCAGCCTTTAGCAGGTGACACGTCGACCTTATCAGACTCAGGCATTTCAGTGAGTTGTAACATTACACTGGCTCCAGAGACCTTTAAATACATTTCAAAAACCAATTTACCACGTGGTGTAAAGTGAGCTGTCTCCAGCCCTCCAACTGCCCAGAGCTGGTTAGAAAGTTTTAGTCAAGTGCCTCCATGAGACTCTAGCAGTGGATGTTCATTACAACCCTAAAACCCATTTTTCTGTTTCCTTTTGTGCTTGTGAGATATCGGCTTTGTGAAGAATATTTCACTTGGATTTTTTTTATTCATTTTTTGCACACAGACTAACATGTGGCTTTCTGTTGTTATGTCTTAAAGGAAAATTTGCTTTGAATGGGGAACGTAATTTGCATGCTACCCAAGTTCAGGCAGGATCTTACACAAGCCTGGAGACGGGGAACGCACCTGCCTCTCTTCCTCGACCTGTAGACTCATTCATCAGCACCAGCCGTCTTTAATGGGATAAACTATCTCCAGAGATCAGGTGAACGACTGATCTAAACTCAAGTAAGAGCCTCAAGCTTCTTAATTTTCTTCTTAATTGACACTTTACATCCTAAGGCCTCCGCATGGTACTCTGGTCGAAAGATCAAGACAAACTGTCCGACATGTCCGCCGGGACGGAAAGGATAGAGATGAAGAAGGAGGGGGCGCCGCCAGCGTTCCACCACTCTAACGGGTCGGTCCATCCGGTTATACTTCCCGACAACACCGAGGAGGTGCCCCAGACCCCCGGGGAGTACGAACTCACAGAGGTGACCTCCATACCAGACCGCAGTGATCAGGAGAACGAGCGGCCGGACATGGTGGTCCTAGACTGTCGGGCCAACGCAAAGGGCCAGAGGGAAGAGGACGCCCTCCTGGAGAACGCCAGCCAAAGCAATGAGAGTGACGACACTAGTACGGACCAAAGCCCGGTGCCGCCGGCTCCACTAAAGGAAACGTCCTTTTCCATTGGACTCCAGGTTTTGTTCCCTTTCCTGCTGGCAGGGTTTGGGACAGTTGCAGCTGGCATGGTTCTGGACATTGTTCAGGTGAGTAAAACCCAGTTTTTGGTGTTTAATGTTGGATTGCAGAGTTAAATCAATCAATTGAAACAGTAAAAAGGATCATAATATTGTAATATTTGTGAATATTTTATATTCCAAGTTCTGGAATATAGCTATTTTTTTTCCAAAAACACTTGATGTCGTTGGGTTTTTTTTTACAGTGGTCTCCCAAAAATAACTTTCCATTGAGCCAAGTGTAAATAACATTTTAATAATGTAAATAAGCTTTTTCTGTGCTTCTAATGAAACAATTGCTTACATGTTAAATGTTAAATGTCTTTAATAAAGAATATATTATATATATATATATATATATATATATATATATATATATATATATATATATATATATATATATATATATATATATATATATATATATATATATATATATATATATATATATATATATATATATATATATATATATATATATATATATATATATATGTATTTTTCATCTTGTTTCTTTTAAAAGAAGCAATCTATTAAAGCATAACCTTTATAAATGCTAAAATGCTATATCAAAACTCATTCTGGTTTTGCATTTTTGTGATGCTCAATCAATGCTGATCAATCAGGGTCTCACAAATGCTACCTGACACTAAGAACAGAGCATGTCAGACGCTGTTCAGAAAACCTTCTTTCCACGTAAGACAGACAGATAGATAAATAGATAGATTGATATGTCTTCCTGTTGTACACTGGTAGATGCAAAAATGGTTAATCTTTAAACGCTTGGGGATTTCCAAAAAATATTGTGGGTACAGAGTCTCTGAAGAGGTGTGCTGTTCCATGTAATACTTACCTCACTTCCTCAGTTTCCTCTGTGAAAGACAGAAATCACGTATTCAAAAATCCAGAGAGTTTATTGCTTATTGTTGCTTTTTTGAGGAAAGGGTGTAGACCTGTGGATTGGCGTAGGGTCGTTTTATAACCAATTGTGAAAGAGTTGTTATTCACGTACAGCATTGTAGAAGCCATGAGGTTTTACTTCACTACATAATACAGTCCAGAGCTCCACACCCTTCGTAGTCTTAACCAGCATTGAAACTTGTTTTTCAGCCGACTTGGTGATTTTGCCTTTTACCCAGCTGATGTGGAATGTATTGTGCTAGAAAACCTCTAGTCAGACCTGTTTTCGCTAAATTCCGAATGTGTGAAACTATTTTAACCACAAGGACAACAGACTAAACATTAAGGTCTGACAGGAAGCCAGTTGGGGTTTACCACATCCACCTTCATCTCATTTTGACAGGATTCAATGCAGACAGACAAGCATAACCTGTCCTGTCTAACGTTCTGTCAACCGAGATCTTATAGTAAGTTTCTGTGTAGTTAAGTTTGATCTTTGATCATATCTTTGGCTCACAAGTGCAGCTGACTGATTTCAAGTTTTGTTCCAGATGTCCTGTAGAGTAACTGGACAGAAACAGGTGCCAAAATTGTGCTTCCTTTCTCTCCTAGCGTCTCAAAGATCAAACAAATGACTTGTTCTGTTTGCTAAGCTGTTATAAATCATCTTAGTTCCTTAAATAGTCAGCATGTAAGATTTGAAATGAATATGTAGCTGCACTACTAAATCTAGTGTCAATATTTTAGGGCAGGGATGCCTTATTCTGTTCCAGGACATCGCACCCCTTGTTTAGGCTGTGTTCACAACCCTTTAAATATTTATTTTTTATTTATCCTTTTTTGTTTTTCATCCCAAATAGCAGTGATACACATTAGTAGGTATTCAAGTAAATTTCCTAATAGTTTAACTAGTTTTAATAGTTTTAGTTAACCATAACCACGCTGCTATGGACACACAATAAATCATGCCTCATGACATCAAGGTAAATCATGGCTTGTTGTTTTTACTTTTTAAATGAGCAGACTAATAAAGTGTACATTTCATAGACTCAAGCCAGTAAGCAACCACCTGCAATACTCTAGCAACCGACAATAATTTACTGGAAACCACATAGAAACACTCACATGCAAATTGGTTGAGTAATGGGTAAGAAATAATCTCATTTTCCAGACAGTTTTTAGATTATCAAAGGGGTAGTTTACCCAAAAATTAAAATCATTCATTCATCATTCATCTACTCACTCTGATGTTTCTTTCTTCCACAGAACACAAAAGAAGGTATTAAAAAAAAACCCCTAATGTTCTTCAAAATATCTTCTTTTGTTTTCCACAGAAGAAAGTAATGTCTTACACTTTTTAAAATAATTATTTATTTTATAATTAGTTATTTATTGACGCTGATGGTTCCATGAAGAACCCATAAAACATTCATGGAACCACGTAAGATTGTTTATAATGAAAAATGATTAATTTTTTAGATTATTAAAATGTAAAATAAAAATAAGAAAACATGTCTCTTTTAACAAATGTCTGCTGAAAGACTTATTGGAAAACCCAAAATGGTTCACGGTGAAAAACCCTTTTAGGAACCTAATTTTAAAGAGTGTAGGTTTGGAACAAGAAGAGATTGAGTAAATGATTTTTGAGAATCATAGCATGCACAAAGACCGCTGCAGGTTAACCGATGTTCAACACAACCCAAGTTGGTAGAGCGTCTTCAGAATTCCTCTGTGACCTTACACGCTGAGCCTTGGAGACCAAGGTGCTGGATCCGAGAAGCGTTGCCAGCCAACATTACACAATCCTGCAATCCGAGCCCCCCTTCAGTTGCATGCCTGCACTGCTGTGCGTCAAGTTCGCAGAACCCTTGGAGGCACATGGAGGCATTGGCCAGGACTGCGCTGTTCCCTGAAGACAACATCGTACTGGGGGAGGGAGATAGACAGAGTAGAGGAGGTTCAGTCAAAGGGAACCGAAGACAAAGTGGCTGGGCGCCAGCTCCCAATTGATGTTCGTCCTTTTTTAAAAGTGGCCCCTGCACTGCCAAAGACTCAAGGAAAAAGAAACGGCCATTAAAACCCACCCACTGGAAGCTGCGCTGCTCGAACTCCTTAACTAGTGCTTTTTGCCTCTATTTGTAGAAGATTTTGTGTTATGTTTACCGTTCGCTTTTTCTTCACCTTTCCGTTAGCTGTGCCCGCCGCTCTTTCTCGCTCTCTCCATGTGCTGACAAGATGCTAGAATTGATTTAGCTAGTCAGTGTCAGGCCTGTAATTGCTGTGCACCAGTGGGAATGAGTCTAAAGATAAGCACTCCTTCTATGTATTGATCTATACTGCCTGCTGCTGCATTGCATCTAAGGCACTGCAGCCTAATGGAAAAAAAAACAGCCTGCCAGTTACCCGAGTCATCAACTTCAGACGTCTCAAGTCAGATGCTTGGAAAAGGTTCAAATGGACGAGGGCATCAGTACATCTAAAATTGGTCTGAATTTAACTTTGGATGATAAGATGGCAAGCTAAGAGAATTTCTCATTAGAAAATATCAATATAGAGAGGTTATGTTTCTTGGGGTCTAATCATACATGCAGTGATCCTCAAAGGAAGGCTTTAATCAGGGGATATAAAAATTATTTTCTGTATCAACAAGTCGATTGTTGACAAGCAGTAAGACTGCAGAGCTATAAAATAACTCAAAATATCACATCACAATTTTTTCCATTTAATGTAATGGCTTTCTAGGACATATAATTCAGATTTTAAAGTATCTCTCAAGTGTATTTTTCCTTCCTATGGATTGTATATACTACAATTTTTTTTTTACAATTTTATCACCCCCTACATTCATTTTACCACTGAGTAGCCTAGACTAGATTTCATAAAATTTTCCATAAAAAAAGATTATAAAAATGCAGATGATGATCAGACGCCAGTGACATAAAAAAAAAACAAAAAAACATTTTCACAGCTTTACTTCCAAAGTAGAAGATCTCTAGCTGTTGTTGTGCTTTATTATTCAGTGAACTAAAAAGTGTGTCTTTCTCAATAGCACTGGACGGTATTCACAGAGGTGACTGAAGTCTTTATCCTGGTGCCTGCTCTCTTGGGCCTGAAGGGGAACTTGGAGATGACCCTCGCGTCCAGACTGTCTACTGCGGTAAGTCCTATAGAATAAAAATAAACACATGAACTTTTCAATGGGAGTGAAAAATAGCTGGGTATTCGTTAGGTCAGCACAAGATGCAGATAAAACTGTAAAAAAAATGGACCTTCGAGTAAAATTCAAAAAGACTTTTAAATGAGTGGTGGAAAAAAAAACTATGTATGCAAGCATATTTTTATTGACGTCATATAACTGAGATGTTAAAATCATCACCTAAATGTCATGATGCAATTTCACTTGCATTGTATTTTTTCTTTTGTCTGGATGGTGACTAATGTTTACTTTGTGCCACTTTCAGAAGTGTATTTGAGTTTTATGTAACTTCAGCTTACCCAGTTGCTCAAAAAAAAATACATACAGCTCAATATAGGCTAAATATAGCTAAATATTAATAGTATTTGCAAAGGGTACCAAAGGGCTGATAATTGCTGTTGTTGCAATTACAATATTTAATATTGACCAAACATTTAATTCTAATGTCCACTTAATTAAAACAATAAAAAATTGTCCACCTTTTGCGACAGAAATGCTACAGCCTACTTAATCACAAAAACACAACCCCTACCAAAATGAAACATGCTTTTATGGTCGTAAATATTTTTAATTATATTTTGTGTGATTTCTGAATAATTAAATGTCTTATTTCCATAAAATCAATCGCACTGTATTAATAAAATCATATTGTTACCTGCCTAGAACTACAATTGTAAATTATCATGATGCTCAAAATTCAACTTTTTGCGTCACATAAATAAACTAGAAGTAGAAGTAGAACATTTGAAATCATATCTCACAAATATTACCGTTTTTACTGCTTCTACTTATAAATGCAGCATTGGCGAGCAGAAGACACTTTGTAAAAATCTCAACGCTCCTTTTGAACGGTACACATTCTTCCGAATATGTTAAAAGTACGTTTGTTTGCTCGTTTTCATCCGTTTTGAACTGTATCTCTAAAATGAAACATTTACACAACGCTTCATTGTCCTTCGCCGCAGTATGTTAAAAGTAGGGTAATAACTTGGGCCGTCTGCCCTATTCTCTGAGAGCTTAATAGGACATCATGTAGGACAGTATGGTCAAATTAACATCATTTTAATCCTGTTAAGCACATGACTGTGCACTTCCCCTAGTTTGCTCGGTACTCCTACACTCTCTGTGTCTCGGCTAGACGTGGATGTGCCAGGTTTGTGGCAAAGCCAGACATTCTTTTGGGCTGTGGTTCTCTGAGCTCCCGCCACAAGATTACATGTCGAATCATAACACATCCTTAAGCAGCCCACGTTAGCTGGTTAAATCTGGGAGCGACGCTGTCAGATGTCATTGTTTTTTTCATTATTTTTGCGAGCACCGATTTAAAGTAACTATAATTAGTCATCCCAAAGTTTCATTCAGTCATCATTTGCTCCTTTTCATGTCATTTCGGCCCTGTATTCTTGTTTAAAGAACACAATGTGGTGTAGGAACGACACGAGAGCGAGTCAATACTGCGAGCACGTTTGTTTTTAGGTGAACTGTACTTTTAAACTGTCCCTACTAATTGCATACCTCGTTAAACACGCACTCAGTAAAAGTTCATCTGCCTTTCGCTGCAATCCAGTGATTCACAATAATCAGGTGAACAGAAAGCGTCTAACCCCGCGGCCTTGAGGTCGTCTGTGTGCTGTAAATCTACACTAAGTGCTCAGTTTCTCCCAACTGCTGCTAATTATCAGCAGATTAAGAACACTGTTGGTTTCTAATGGTCTTACTTCAAAAAAAAAAAGACTGAATTCCTTTCGTAGTGTGAATTAGACCCACATGACCATTTTTTTCATTTCTTGCCTTTGAAAATGATTCATCTTTGTGTAGATGTAGATTTTTGCTCGTCTCATTGGGACTTATTGGAGTATTACAAACTTGACTTCAAAATGGTTTGATTAACTTGATTAAGTCCTCTGTCAATGTTTTCCTATTGCAACAAGAACTTGATGTAGAACGATCTCTAAGAATTCTTAGTGAGCATTTTGTTGAACAGAGCCTAAAATATTGTATAATGTCATCAATATTTTTGGTCCATTTTTCTGGAAGAGAAACACTTTACAATTTAAATGTGTTATATACTTAAAATTTTATTTTGTCGCCATGGTAGCAAACAGGCCATTCATTTTTTGTTTGTTTGTTTTTGTTTTTTTTTTTCATTAAGACTGCATTAAATCGATCAAAAGCAAGAGTAAAGACATTTATAATGTTTAGAAATATTTACGTTTTAAGTAAATGTTGTTGTTTGAACATAATTTCCTGAAAACTTGAACTGTAACTTGTATTACAGTTTCAAAAATATGACATAAAATAAAATAAAATTAATTAAAAATGTTGTCAAAAATGTTTTCATCACTGAAAACTGGATTAATGATCCTGAAAATGTAGTTTTGATCACAGAAAAAAGTTATTAAAATATTAAATATTTGAATGGAAAAGTTGCAGTAATAATAAATTGCAGTAATATCTCACAATATTACTGTATTACAGTATTTCGACCAAATAAATGCAGCCTTGGTGAGCATAAGAGTCTTTATTACGATTATATAAATAATTATATAAAACATATATCAAATTATATAAAATTTTCCATTATTATTATTGTGTATCATTATTACTGCTTATTTAATTGAAATATTCTCTTTGTCAGAAAGAAGCTTTTACTTTATATGATGTAAAATTGAATCTTTTAAAAAAAAAAAGTTATTATGAATCTTGTTGGTCTTATGTCATTCCACAATGCCTGGAAGGTGACTAACTGCTCTCTGTACAGTGTTCCAGTAATATTAAGTCAGAGGGTGTTAGCTCTTGATCCTATTAAGTATTACATCCCATAAACCCTGTGCTCGCTTGACAACCTGCTTGTCAAAATGTTAATGGCCACCTAAATGTGTATCTTGTTTCTACAGCACAAAGCACCTAATCTGGCTTTCTGCCTTTATCTGAGTTTGTGGACTTAAAAAACCAGACTAAACGTTACGCGTCTCCAGCCGTTGCCTCTGCCAGAGGTTCCTCCCACGTCGGCTTCATTTATCGTTCGTAGAAGTGTTGTGTGCGTGACCACTGCCGTGTTTTGCATAGAGTGATTTGCGTAAAGCTTATCATCATTACTCGGACCCCCACTTATCAGTAAGCGACAGCCTCTCGAAGAAATAGTTCACCCAAAAAGGAAAAAACGAATGTTATTTACTTATAGCATCTACATATCATTCCAGTCTTATTTCATTATTTCCGTGAGCACAAAAGTCTGATATTAGGCAGATTTTTCACGCTCAGAAAATCACAGCATAAAAAAAAAATTACAGCTCTCCCGAAGTTATATAATAGCTTGGTGCGAGGAAAGATCAAAATGTAGTTACTTTTCTTCTTTCTCTTTGCCGAAGCCAATTATTTCTATCCAGTTTGTGGATCATACTTATACTGCAAGTCGTACTTATACTGTTATCCAATAAAACAACCCCCCCAAAAAACATAGTTTTTCAGTAAAATACTATATGAAGAGTGATAAATGTCACAAAAATAGCTGATTGCCGTGCATTATTCTCCACATATAGTATGATCTGAACCCTGAACTAATTTTTCAAAAACCGCCCAACAAACACCCTTTTTGATTTTGAACAGAAGCCGATATAAGTCAGTTTTAGCGAATCAGTGCGCTGTGTTCAGGTCAGGTGACTTGTTGAACCCTGTTATCTTCTTCAGGGCGTAAAAGAAAAGTAAAAGCTGGTGAACAGTGAAACAGTGAACACAACGACTGCGTTTGTCAGGCATCTGTATTGTTATCTGAGCAGATTACAAAGATTAAATTAGTATTTTCTTTTAACTCTAAAACATGAAATGTGGAGTTATCTGCTTTTGCCACAAAAAAAAACAAAACAAAGCTTTTTTCTGCCTTTGCTATGAAACAAACTCTTAATATATAAAGAAAAGAAAATTCAATGAACTTTCAGAAGTTCTTAAGAAGATTTGTTATTTGCACAATAAAACGTGATTTCTAAAGAAATCTGTAAAATAAATGTATCTGTATGTGTCTGTGTATATATGCAAAAAACCCATTGTCAGAAAGATAATGTAGTATTTAATTGTACATGTAATATTTTTAGAAGCTCAACAGACTCATATTCTGATATTATTCATTATAATTTGCTTGAAAAGAGTTTCGTGATCAGTGGAAGAGATGAAGTCATGAGGGTGAGTAAACAATGGCGGTATACTGATTTTTGGGGAATTATTTAAGCATGAGCAGTGGAAGTAGCCGAGCCAGCTGTGTTTCCCCTCACACCGTGTGTGTGAGCGCTATAAGACAGGACGCAGTGCGGAAGAATCGCTCTGACCGCCGGAGCGGGGTCACCTCGGAGAGCAGCAGGCAGCTGGCACCGACTCAAGAGCTCCTTCCGTTTGCCTCATGGAGGCCCAGTGCACACAAACACACACACACACACATACATTTATTTCACTTAAACATAGGCGACAACTGCCCCACTAACGGCCTCTCCAGCCTGCTTTTTCCTTCATCCTGTTGCACAGGATATTTGTAATATAGCAGCGTTGCTAATTTGCTGTTATTGTAGTTTGAGTTAGAAATTAGATTGCAGGAAAAAAGAAAGAATTGATGTTTTTCCTCTTGGTGAACACTAAATGGACTGCAGTGATTTGTAGACACACAGAATAAACTATTGAGTCTTAAGTGGCTATTTTATTACTAGAGCTAACGCATAGGGTTAGTGATTTGAACAAACCCTGAACTCTAGCTAGTAATGCATCCCGTATTCCTCAAATTGTGCAGTAAATATTTTTTTTAGAAGGGATCAGATTTGTTTTTTGTTGGGGGTTTTTTCAATTTCAAACATTTTCTGTTTTCTAAACACCCTTTAAACTAGGTACTTTGACAAAATATTTATTTATAATGTTTTTTACTGATTATATGAAACACTATTATGCCTGTTGTGTAATAAACCCCAAAAGTGTTTATTATTAACAATCAAATTTGTGCTCAAATAAAATCCAGATTAAAAGGTAACACTTCAGAATAAGGTATCATTTGTTACTTTAGTTGATGTATTAATTCACATGAACAAACAATGAACAATGCATTTATTACATTACATATTCATTTTTTTTAATGTTAGTTAATGAAAATACAGTTGTTCATTGTTCATGTTATTTCGCAGTGTGGTTTTAATAATGCATTAGTAAATGCCGAAATTAACAAATATTAATAAATGCTGTAAAAGTATTGTTCAATCTTAGTCCATGTTAACTAATGTAGTTTGCTAATGTCAACTAATGAACCTTAGTGTTACCAATTAACATTTTTGGGTTTTTTTGCCTTGCCTTTCCTGCCTAACTTCTCAGTGAGCATCAAGAACAGCCTATAGCAACTGCATAGAAATGTGTGAAAAAAAAACCACCCGGAGCACCTTAAAAATGGCGAAAGAAACGTCAGACAGCACCCTTGCGTTAGCAGCAACTTTTTTTTACTGGCAAGTAGCACTCACATATTCTTCAGAATGTGTTAAAATCTGGTTTATTTTTTCATGTAGTGGGTAATTGAGTTTTTTAAGCAGTGAGCTTCACAGGAAGCTCAGAAGTGCTGCAGCTCTTTTGAAACATAATGAAAGGCTACAGTGAGGTGCACTGAATGTCTAAAAGAGACTGCTGGGCTGTCAGCTTCTCAAATGCATTCTGCCCACGTACTCAGGCTATTCTACTTCCTGTCTCATTTAGGAAAGAGCACTGGTTCCTCCACATTTGTGTGTTGGGCTGCTGTACTAGACTTGCACTTAAGAAACTGTCAGCCGAGGTGTACCTTTTCAGGCATCATGTACAGCCGATGTGTTTACAGCTCATAGGGGTTTTGAGAAGGATATATTGACTTACTGTACCATATCTTCAATATTTATTCTGTGCATAAAATGTAATTTCTTTATCTGTATACGTGAAATAGCTAGGTAGTTACAGTATACCTGCATCTCCACAGTGCAGTAGGGTTGAATAAGTAAAATGATTTATGAAATGCCTTTTTATTAGTTGTATATTTGGACTAGTAATTCAGTAATCTGGATTACATATTTCAAAAGTGAAGTACTTGTAATTAGATTCAATTACATTTTTAAAATACTCTTAATAAGACTGCAGTTACTTTTTTATTGATTGATACATATTATCACACTCTAGCAGTAAATGATGCATAATTTATTGATAATTCCTAATTCTTTTAAATTTATCTTTCTGAATTGCCTACATTATATGCAGGCTATCAATATCAACTTAATTGTAATTTTATTCTTATTTTGTTATTAGTTTATTATTAGTTAAATAAATTGGTGAAATTCTATAATATATGTATATAGTTTTTATTTTATTTCAAACAAAAAACGGTTAGGTTCAGGTTAGGTAAAAAAAATGACTGAAAAAATGTTTATTGTATATTTCAGTTTAATGAGTCTCACCATGATGGTGTTTAGTGTTTGTGTAAACGACACTGAGCTCTTTCTTTGCTCATGTTTAAAAGCTGTTTTAATGGGCTTTGGTTGATCATATGACTTTCTCATCACCACCTGCATTTGGTGGTTATCAGTATCGGTGTATTTCAAAGGTACAAAACATATTTCAGTCTTTTAATAGGTTGTTATATTAACATTATATCAATTAATGAAATTACGGTATTTAACTGTAACATGTAACCGTAAAACCAAAAACATTGTTACCTGTTTTTTTCTATTCTGTTCTAATTCCGGTTCAATACCCTCCAGTATGCTAATATTCCCATGATTTGTTATATGCTGTTTTTATTAGCATTTACCTCAACTTTTATAAGTATGCTATCAATGAGTTAATATCCAGAAAACATTGTTTTCATAGGTGTTTTTTTTTTTTCCCTAAGACACAAATATTCTCCTGAGGCAGGTAGTTTTGCCCCAGTCCCGGTCCAGGTCAGGAAAGGCCTCGTCCCATGATACAGAGAGCTTCTGTTGGGCCAGAGCCACTTGACATTAGTGTCTGTACTGAGAGAGATGAGATAAGTAGGGAGAGGAGGATAAGATGCATCTGTCCAGCTCATCAAACCCTCTTTTGTCTTGTGAACTGACCACTGTTTGTTCTAGTGGAAGCTGGGCCGAAGCCGCCTGAGCACCAGCAAAATATATGTTTCCCACCATGTATGTTTCATTCTTTTTCATGCAAAGATCACAGATTAATGATGATCCCATGAGCACTATTAGCTGTTTTGTGGTTCTCGAAGACGACACGAAATATCTCCTGCGGTGTACTTTGTGTATTTCAGAGTGAAACAGAATATCCAGTGGGAAATAATGTAGGGCGGGGGTTTGTTTCATCCACTGAGATTTTATTGGATCATGAATTGTTTAACTATAATATTGTCAGGCTTTTGAATAGCCAAAGTATTCGGTTTTAGCATGCGACCCATCTCGCGCCATTCGTGCTGTGAATGATATCTCTAACTATGCAGCTTTTCTGAGCGATCAGCTGTATGATAAAGCGGGATCAGTGTTGTTCACTCAGAGGAAAGTGTGCTGTGGTTAAACTATAATGGGAACGTTTGTAAATGGACTTCCTGTGTTCTCTCTTCCCCCTCTCACCAGGCTAATATTGGACAAATGGATACAGCCAAGGATATGTGGAAAATGATCATGGGAAACCTCGCACTAATTCAGGTTGGACACCTTCTAAAAATATCAATCTTGTTTGTCTAATGTATGTGCCAACTGTTCAACTCACAAGGCTTTGATCAGGCAAGCAGCAAAAATCTGCTTATTTGGCAAATCTGACTGTAAGGTTTACGACTGTAGCACATATAAATATAAATATGCTGCTAATAAATTTTTTTTTTAATTTTATGTGATTTTTTTTGTCATTTTTCTTAGTTTTTTTTTTTTTTTTTTTTTTTAGGTTTTTATTATATATATTGAAACAATATTTCAACTCATTTAACTTATCAAGTCAACATTTTTTATATTTAAGTTTTTTTGTTTTTTTTGCGAATGTTTACATTTTATTCCAGCTTTAATTTACAGAAAAATTTGTCATTTTATTTTATTTTTAGTTAACACTTAACATATGCAAGTGTGTGGTACTGACTGTGTCCAAATGCATATCTTTCCTTATGTAATAAAATATATATAACATTCGCTGTGCAGTGCACGTTAAATTACAATGAAGTCAGCAATTTCAAAAGAAGCAGATCAGATTTCATCCTTTTACAGACGGGATGGCCATTCCTATAGATTTGTGCTCAATGTGTGAGTCACGTGACCTATGGGGTTTGATTTCTCAAGATTGCATGCTTGACTAAACAATTATGTAATGATTGGGTGATGTTTTTCTTGGAAATGACCCTTAAACCCAATAGCGGCATGTGTACGCTAATGATGAAAGAGAACAAAGTAAACTTGACATAAAGACTTTGAACTTCATGAGGGTGGGAGGATGTTTAAAAGAGGTGTCTGAGTTCATCATGCCCCTCCTGATTTCAGGTTCAGGCCACAGTGGTGGGCTTCCTGGCTTCCATCGCCGCAGTCATTTTTGGCTGGATTCCAGAGGGTAATTTTAAGATGGGCCATGCCGTTCTGCTCTGTGCCAGCAGCGTGGCCACGGCTTTCATCGCTTCTTTGCTGCTAGGTGAGATGGTCGTGTCAACAAAACTCTTCAAAATAAGATTTTTTTATTGGCATCGTTGGCCTGTTTTGGAACACTTATTTTGTGCACTTTAAAATACATTTGTGCATAAGGTCTCATCCCAAGAACTATAAAACATTTTCACAATGTTGCAGTTTAGTTGCATTTAGATCGCATCTCAGTGCAGTATGTGGTCCCCCTTTATACTGTATTAGGTGGCCTTAACTACTGTGTACTTATATTTAAATTAATCATATATACATGGGTCAAAGACTTTCGTTTAACCATAAAAAAATGAAAAAGTGTAATACTGTTTTAAATTGTTTTTGTTAACCCCAAAAAAATTAAAAAAAAGTTTTCTGTTTAAATTAATTGCAATTTTGTTTTTGTTTTCTGAAACCCCAAATACTAATTATTTGTGTATTATATGACTTTTTTTGCCACTAGCATAGGTTTTACTCATTTGTCTTTAAGATTTTCTTTACTAACTTAAAATACAAAAACATTTGATTTGCTTCCTTTTATATATTTTAATATGTTCAAGTCAAAATAAGTATGTTTTTTTTTTTTTACATAAATATTGTGACTGACAATGTAACATTATTTAAATAAAATTTTGACATTTTATTCTCCAAAAACTTATCTGAAACGTTACTTACGTTTAATGTGCATCTGTAATTACATTTATATTTATACAGTACTCCATCCCTCACACCTTAACCCACATTTAAACCTACCACACCACTTAACCATACCCACATCCCACTTAAATAACGTTTTGACCACAGTAAGTGCATTGTACTTCTTTTTTTTGATGCAAGTACGTAGTAGTTGAGGCCACCTAATATGACCTAATGTGTTAAATACATTTTACCGTGCGCATTTTAGTATAAAACAAATAATGCGATCAAAAAGGGTTTTTTTGTGTGTGTGTGTGTGTGTGTGTGTTAAAATACAATAAAAAATTAAATGCATATTTTAGCTGCAAATGCATCTCAGTTTGGATGTTTGCATTACAAAACTATATATATGTATATATGTATATATATATATATATATATATATATATATATATATATATATATATATATATATATATATATATATATATATATTGTACTGTAAAATATATACATCTGTCATATTAACCATGTAGAGGTTAAAATGTTAAAGACACCTCTACCAGCTGAGATGAGTAGCAGCTAATGCTTGTTTTGGAACCTGGAGGTACAAAGCAGCTCTGAGGTCGCATTTCATCACCATAGTGGAAATCTATCCTCCAAACAGGAGGTATCAAAAACCAAGAATGTCTAGTCTTCATTGTTCAGGAATGACACAATCTCCTGACACAATAGTTAATTCCACTATTTCAACACTAACCTGACAAATCTTTCCTCTCCGCTTCCGCCTAGGTCTTATCATGATCGGGGTTATCATTGCGTCCAGGAAGGTTGGCATCAATCCAGATAATGTGGCCACCCCCATTGCAGCCAGCCTCGGTGACCTGATCACCCTGGCACTGTTAGCTGGCATCAGTACGGGCCTGTATAAGGAGCTCGGTGAGTGGACGCCTCAGATCGCTGGCTGGGCTCTTTGGGAACATTGCTGTAATCGGATATCTACTGTCAGTGCATTTTGTGAACCAAGTGCAGGCAGATATATGAGCAGGCACACTAAAGTTTGTAGATTCACAATACATTTGAGCGGATGACTTATGAACCGAATAGCTCAGAAACGTAATTATCTTTCCTCTGTTTCCAAGTTCAGCGGCGGAATGAGAAACTATCTTGGCAGCTCCCGAAATAAAACATTTGTATGTCTTAACCGAAGATATCAAAAGTCAGTTTCTTCATTAATTAGCCACATTTTGGCACTTTCTGTATCATAAAACTGGTGATTTAAAAAGAACACTAACTTTCTTTTTTTCAAACACAAATTCAGAAAAAGAAAGTGCAAAAATATGGTCCAAGAGCAAGCATAAGTGTATGAGTCAGGAAAAAAAAGGGTTTAAGCATAAAAATGTCAAAGTTTTATGTTAATTTTAATTGCATTTTTTTGAGCCAAAAATAAATATGATACATGTTTCCCTGATTTACAAAAGACATGCACTAAAATGCCTGTGTAACAATTTTATCAGGCAGGTTTACAACAAAAATGTATTTTTACCATATTAAAAACTAATTACTTTTAACCCAAATATTAATTAGTTGTAATTTTTTACTATCCTAGGTTTTGCCCATTTGTCTGTAAGAATTATTTAGTAATTTAAAATACAATCAAATTTAATATGCACCCCTATTATTTTATATATTTTAATAAGTCAGAATAAGCATGCTGTTTGAATTGTTACATAAATACTGTGTTACACTGTAACATTATTTCAACCAAATTTCAGCATTTTATTCTCCCTAAAAATATTTGAATCCTGAAATGTAGACACTTTACTTACATTTAATGTGCTTTCTATGGACATAAAATCATTTATAAGTGCACATTATATTACATTTATTTACCTTACCGTAAGGTTTGGAGTCAGTATGATTTAGTTGTTGTTTGTTTTTTACAAAATTTCAAGCCACCAAAGAATCCAAGAAAATCCTGTAAATTGAGCTTTGCATCATAGGAATGAATTACATTTTAATATGTATACAAATTTAACACTTAACCGTTTCTTCTGTTGAAGGTTAAGTTGTATTTTGTGTACTTTTGATTCTCATGAGTAATACATTCATTCAGATTTCCCCAAGTCATCATGCTGAGTCACGTTAGAGTGTAGTGGAGCTTGTCGGGGCATGTTGGGGCTTGTTAACGCCACCTGCTTTGCGAGTTTCTTTGGTGCACCTATTAGAGAATCAGCTGTCTCCATAAAGAGGCAGCACCAAGTGGGAACGAATATTCTAGTTTAGATTTGTGCTTTGCAATGAAACAACACAAGAGCACATGTATTGTTACTTGAGCGTTCTTGTGGCAGCACCTTGGTGTTTGGATGCGCAGTGAACTGTCGTAAAATTAGACTGTGCGGATGGATTTATGGTAAAGATTGATTGCATGTTTATGTCTTATCAAACCTCACAGACCAAACTGTCTGGATGTAAACAAGCAACGGTTAAAGGTCTTACCCGACTTCTCCAGAATCTGGGTGTTAAAATGCACCCAGAAGAATGCTTTAATTATTCACCAGGCTTTGGTTTTGAAACGTCTTTGGTTCCACACGTCTTCCATTAAATGTATTGTTCATGACAATTTAGAAAAATATATATATATATATATATATATATATATATATATATATATATATATATATATATACAGTGCCCTTCACTACTATTGGCACCCTTGGTAAATCTGAGCTGTGAAAATAAATCTGCGTTGTTTATCCTATTGATCTTTCAACTTTTATCCCAAACCCATCTTGAGTGTTTGCTGCTAAAAAGCCAATTCTTTAGATTCATCTGACCACAGAACAGAAGTTCCAGTCCTGTCTGATAACTGAAAATGCTGGAGTTTAGTTTTGGATGAACGAGGAAAATTTTTCTTGAAACCCTCCCAAACAACATGTGGTGATGTAGGTGATGTTTGACAATTTTTTTTAAGGATTTCTAACCCCAAGACTCAACTATTTTTAACAATTCATTGGAGAGTCTTTGGCGATATAGACACACTTCCTCTTCTAGATATTTTGATAACATTTTCTGTTGATTGGAAATTCTTAATTATTTCCCTGATGGTGGAAATGGTCATTTTTAATGCTCTAGCTCTTTTCTTAAAGCCACTGCTCTAATTTGTGAAGCTCAGTTGTCTTTTGCTACACTTCAGAAATATAATCTTATTTCTGAAGTGAAGTGAAACAGGAAGCTAGGGCTGGATAATTTCATGTTCATAATCACCCTGTGCTTAACATTAATATTTTCACAGCCACCTTTACCGCCTTTGATTTACCAAGGGTGCCAAATATTAGTGGAGGGCACTGTATAAACATATATATACACACCATGTTTAGAATTAATATTACACATATTTTAATATTACATTTACATTTAGTATATGTTTTATAATTTAAAACTCAAGAAAATGTGAAAAAAGTCTGTCGTTTTTGTCCTTACAGAATTCAACGATTATGCCAACCCAATGGTTTGTGCCTTCTTCGTCGCCCTGACACCCATCTGGGTGCTTATCGCCCGGCGGATACCTTCCACCCGAGAAGTGCTGTACTCAGGCTGGGAGCCTGTCATTATAGCCATGGCGATCAGCAGGTAGGAAGAACACTGATTATGATAAAAAAGCTCCATTTCCTCATTCCTCTTTATGATGGATGGATGGCTCCGGTGCTGCTGACAGCAGTATGTCAATCATTCACCTCACACCACAGAAGCAGTTTCTTAGTGTCATTAAAATGAGATTTGACTTGTTTTGAAACAGCGTTGGAGGCCTCATTCTGGATAAGACGGTATCTAACCCCAACTTTGCTGGAATGGCGGTTTTCACTCCCGTCATCAACGGTGAGACTCCTTATCTCCTCGTATCTCATGATTCGTTTTTTCCGTCGCTCGTGTTTACTAGCCCTCACCATGACACACCAGAGATCATTGCACACTTTGTTTGTTTTGCCCTTCTACAGGTGTGGGCGGCAATCTGGTGGCGGTTCAAGCCAGTCGAATCTCCACCTACCTGCACATGAACGCCTTGCCCATAG
The DNA here is from genome assembly GCF_018831695.1 of Puntigrus tetrazona. NCBI lineage: Eukaryota > Metazoa > Chordata > Actinopteri > Cypriniformes > Cyprinidae > Puntigrus > Puntigrus tetrazona. The sequence continues at coordinate 7,952,453 of NC_056709.1, forward strand.
CGGAGCCAAACCCAGCCCCACGGAAATGTCCCACTCCCTGGAGCACATTCTTTGGCTCAGGTGAGCGATGTAAACAAACAGCAGCCCTATTGTTAGCAAAGGCGTAATAAATATTGATAGTTACATATTTCCCGGTATTGTGACTCAACAGCTATGGTTCCATCCACCTGTTTTCATGCACATTTTTAATACTGCATAAAAAAACATAAATGGAAATTCCAAAATGTGCATAATTCTAAAAAAAACGAGCATAAAAGTCGGACAGATTTCTTTTCTGGTGAGAAAGCAAGAGCTTGAACTATGATGGAAACACGCTTACCGAATACATTTCGTAATGCGCATCAAAAAAGACGTGACTTTGTGTGAAACTGGAAAAACCAATGGGTAGATCTCATTGTACAGGATGTGAAATGCTAGTTTTTTCATATTAACAAGTCTCGTCAAAGTGTTTCGTTATAATAAACTCCCAGAACTGCCTTCTCAATAGCTATAGGTAACACTTGTTAACTAGTAATTAAGTGTTTTCCCTCAATAAATACTTAATTTGCTGCATGTTAATAGTTAATATGTTAACTGTTAAGTTTATGTATTGGGTAGGATTATGGATGCAGTATAAGGTCATGTACGATGAGACATTAATATATACTTAATTAGCACTAATAAATGGCTAATAGCCTAGTAATATGCATGCTAATAAGCAACCAATAGGTGTAACTGTAAAATAAAGTGTTACCAAAAGTTATTATATACAGTTCCTCCTACCACTGCAGCAAATTATGTTTTTCTTCATATTTAGTGCAAGTTAATTATGATTTTGTTCTCTTCAACTCACTAGATGGCAACAGTGCTTTATTCGCAAATGTTTTATGTAATATATCTATTTTGCACCTAATTTTACTTAACTTTGGATGGAAACATAGCTAATGCTCCTGTGGCAACACTTATATTTCCTCTCTCATCAGGTGTCAACGCACGTTCTGCCAGAGTGCTCTTCCTCTTGGTCGCTCCTGGTCATCTGGTCTTCCTCTATACTATTAACTCTATGCAGGGTGGACACACCACTCTCACCTCTGTCTTCATTGCATTTTATCTGGCCTCAGCTCTGCTTCAGGTATACCTGAGCTTCTGTTTCTCGGTACAAGGAAATGGTTCAAATGTTTTATTGTGCTTCTGACGGAAAATTTAGTGAATCATGTGGAAAAAATGTCTGGTTCATGTTTCAAAAAGGAAATGATTATGAAATTATACTTTGCATGAGAAACATATTTTAAGATCTTTAAGACATTGTGACGGTACATTTGTATTACTACCATGAAAAATTTTACAAATACACCATTGTTCACAAGTTTGAGGTCAGTTAGATTTTAAAATGATTTAATTAAATTCAGCTAACTTTTTTTAATTAGATTTTTTTAACTTTGTTAACTTAACTTTTAACTTTAGCTTTTAACTGTTTTCAACAATGATAATAATGAAAAATATTTCTTGAGCATAGGAATCATTTCAAAATATTTTCTTATAAATTGCTTTAAATGTAATAATATTCAACAATATTACAGTTTACTATATTTTTGGTCAACAAAATGTAAAAACAATAAATGATTACTAACCCCAAACTTTAAACAAATTTGTAAAAAAATTTAATAAATAGTTTCCAGCCAAAATATCTAGAAATCCTTTAATCAAGAAGGATTTTCCAGTTTGTTTTAATAACATACTAGGCAAAATTAAGTGAGTTTTCACACAGAAAACAAGATTATTTTGCTTACCCATTGGCAGATTATTTAGCTTGTTTCAATTTAAAATGTTAATTTTTACATTTTTTTTTCTTTAAAAAAGACAATTATCTAAGTTAAAAAAAAGAAAAGCATGAGCGAAATGGTGTATATCAGACACAAAATGTAATTTATTTAAAACAAACAAAAAAAACATATATTAAAAAATCCACCAGTGCATTATTTTCCGTTCACTGACACGTTCTCTTGTCTTTCGGTCTAGGTTGTGATCCTGTTGTACCTTGCAGACTGGATGGTAAACTGGATGTGGCGTCGAGGGATGGATCCCGACAACTTCTCCATTCCCTACTTGACAGCCCTGGGAGACCTGCTGGGGACGGGCTTCCTGGCTCTGTGTTTCCACATCCTGTGGCTAATTGGAGATCGGGACACAGATGTGGGTGATTGATCCACACTGCTTCCTCTGACTCTGTCCAAGCAACACAAACGTCTTTATTTATAATGCCACATAGAGAAATAATATCTATATTGTTATGGCTACAATGGCTACCATGATTATATTGATGACAATTTTGCTTTAGTATTGATATGTAATTTCATTGTTGTTTAACTACTGGGAGAACAACAATCCTCATTATTTTTCAATGGGGACGTTCGGCCCGAATTTACGGCCAGTCTCGTTGGCTGCATGTAAAGAGGACATCGACCTAAACTTGAAATATTTCACGAGAGGCAAACACAGAATCCTAAATCACCAAGTGCTACAAAATAGTGATTTTGATGGCGGCTTTCACGGCCACATACAGACAAAAATAAACATATTTGGACCATCACAGAGTGACCTAAATAACATTTCATGCTAGAGATCGAAAGAATCATTTAAGTCTTAATATCGGAGAATCTCAAGCGGGACCTTTCGATGATAAAAACATGCATATACAGTAAAAACGCATAGAAATAAAAGCCCTATTTAACTCGCTATGCTACGTTTTCGGGATCTAAATTTGCTTTAGCAGCTCTGCTTATGGTTGCAGAGAGAGAAAGTAACCTAAAGTGCTTCATTGTTTGATTGAAATCCCTGAAATACTCAAGTTGTGCAATGAAAAGGGTTCATGGGTTGTTTACGGTCAACACATAAATGATCAGACTTTGCCGTTATTATGAAGTCCACATCCGTTAATCTCCAAAATCTCTTCCGTGGACGGTTTCTGTAGTAATAGTTAACAAAGTGGTTATTTTAAAAGGACTGTGAGTAAGAAAATGACAGCCGGGACCCTTTCTATCAAATCAGAAATCATATTTCACAATGTACTTTAAAAGGCTTTCTAAATCCCAATGAATATTCTATCATATAGAGTATGCAGTTGACCCTCTGCTAAGCTGCGCCTTAATTTTTAGTTAAAAGTGATCAAAACTAACTGATAATTATTCTCATGTGACTTGAAAGGAAGTATACATCGCAGAGAAATTTATCAGCCTTTAAGAAATTTCAATTATCCAGTGACATAATTAGAAAAAAAAAATGCTAACTCGGGGCAAAAAAGCTTATCACAGTCAATTAAAAAGAAAAAGGCCCGTTTCATAGCTCAATTACCTTATGGATAGGCTATATTTTTGCATATTATCTGTAAAAGGCAGCCTAAAACTACACTGTAAAATGATTTTTCCAAGAAAATGAAAATGACATGAAATAAAGCAAAGATTGCCGGAGTACGTTGCAGAAGAAAATGCTATTTCAAGTCTTTCTCCTTCAAAATTTCACGCTTCATTGTGCTACTTGCTATTTCTTTGTAATTATTTGTGAAATTTGAGAGAAAGTTGTTAAATCCCACGCCGATTTTGTAATACCTAAGCCGGTTTGTTTTAACGCAAAGCGTAGCGAGGAGTCGGTTGGTGAATTTGTTACTTTAAACGCTCGTTGACAGGAAATGTGAAATGCTCTGCCTCAGAAGCCTTTTCACAATAAGATTTATGCAAAAAAAATGCTTATAAAAAGGGCTATTTAGACGTCTACACCTCTGTACCGCCGCATGCTAGGTATAACAAAAAGTGCTGTTTAACTGGCTGAAGTGAAGCCATGCTTGATTAAATTCCACAAAATAGTTTCTTTCATACCGAAGAGGGGAGAGGTTTCGTTTTGAATGTTAAGAGATTAATGCCACTCAGAAACACTTGAAAGGCTAACGCTAGCAGCTAATCTGTACCTCAGTTCTCGGCCATAAAAATCTCTAATCCGTAGCTGACAGTAAACTAATGTATATTTTAATGACTAGCAAGGCCTTATAAAGCAGCTGACCTCCAGTTTATGGGCAGTGTGTTGTTATTAGCCTGCCGTTGCTAAAGGGCTGCATAGAAACATCACTTTCATATAATTCACGATATATTAAATACAGTACCCTTTTGTTTTTTACTGTACGCTCAAATGTCTGTTTCCTTTAATTGTGCAAGTGCGTTAAGGCGAACTCTAGTGTTAATACGTTTAACGTCGCGTTAGATCGCTGTGCACAAGATGTACTGTAATGTCAGAGTTTGCCGCAAGAGGTCGCACTTGTGCAAGAAGAGCATGCAGCTCCAACGTTTATACCACAATTATGCATTCAAACATCACAAATATTACTGTGCAACTGATCCGGTGCTGCCGTTGTACCATGACAGCTCTCTATAGTTGTGAATATTTCTTCAGGGGATGGGAGGCTTTGTTTATTTATTTCTATAGATGCGACAAAGCTATTTGTAAATAATATATTTATTCTATAAATGTTTATTTTTCATTTTGTTGCATTTTTCTTTGCATTGGACCAGTAGAGATGTTTACTGTATGTTTATCAGTAATTTTTTTTTTCTTTTCTTTTTTTTCGTCTTAACAAATATATCAAAGTTTGGTGCCTAATATCCAGCAAAACCTCACACTCGATCTGGTTCGGTGAACTGAGCATAATATGCCTTAACAAATCACAAGCAAGGCTCGACACATAGGTATTATAGGTCTTCTGATTTGTCTTTTTTCTATTTTTTTTTTTTTTTAATTAATGGAGTTGATTTTCATTGTATTCTGTCGATTTGTGTGCACAAATCATCCCATCCGTTGTGTTCTTCCAGGGCAGATGTATCAGTGGTAGTGGTAAGATATCCAAAGCAAAGCCACTGAGATCCCCATGAGTTTTAGAGGAAATTAATATTTACTTGTGGGTTGTCTAATTTGTCACATATTCCCTCTAATCTGTAATCTGCATATAACTTCCTACAAGAAAACATAACCTTCCTTGAGTTAAATTGCCCTCGAGGGCCAGATCCCGGCCTCTTAAGCGAGACTAAAACTTACCAGATTATCCGAGAGTGTACAGCTAGTAATGGTAACTGGTTATCTGAGTTCTTTGATTTCTTCCCCATCAGTTTCTGCCCCAGCTGCTTCAATCTGACACTGTTAAGGGGACCTAACAGAGGTACTTGTAAATTGCTGGAAATAAAAGATTATATTATTTCGTACGACTGCCCTGTGCTTTCTGTTTTCATTCTGTTGGACACGCATGCCAAATAATGAAAGATCACGTAGAAAGAATTGAAATAAAAATGTGAATCGTATCGACCTACAATACAGTGGATTTTATAGCTAAAAAATGTCGGCTTACTACAGCATTTATTTAAACCGAGCTGCAAAAATGCAGAAAGTTGTTAATAATGAAATTATATGATAAAAATGAAAATGATTTGATCACACACGTGTGCAAATAAATGACTGTTGAATAATGAAAAAAATCAAACTATATATATATATATATATATAAAATGTGGACCACAAAACCAATAAAAGATTATCGATTTTTCTTTTATGATAAAAATAATTAGGATATTAAGTAAAGATCATGTTTTTCAATTTACTAATAATTACCTAATTAATTAATTTGCACAACTTTAAGGTGATTTTCTCAGTATTTAGATTTTTCTGCACCCTCAGATGCCAGATCTTTTAAAAATTGTATCTCGGCCACGTATAGTCTTATTCTAACAAACCATAAATCATTGGAACATTTATTTATTCATTAGCTGTCATGGGATCAATCTCAATAAATTGACACTTATGACTGGTTTTATAGTCCAGGGTTACACACACACACATATAAATATACAGAATGTAATTTATTTCTGTAATCTAAAGCTGAATTCTTTATACTGATTTGCTGCTCACGTAATACCATCAGTGTTAAAATGACTCTTTTTTTCAAGATGTCTGATAAGCGAAAGTTGGACGTCATTGCCGGTGACCTTGCGTTTGGAAGTTACTCATGTTACTCCGATGTTGCTCTATTATCAGTTTGTTCTGCAGACAGTGTTCCTCTCTTATCGTTCGTAACGCAGAGGACGGCTTCAGCGAATACAGACGCATAACT